>NC_056730.1:81720062-82027256 GCF_019279795.1 Protopterus annectens | reverse complement strand
ATGGTTAAGGCCTTTGTGAGGTCCAGGTCGGCTGTGTGGACTACCTTTCCCTTATCTATGACCTTGGTAACTGTTTCAAAGAAGTCAACTAGGTTTAGAAGTCAAGATCTGCCTTTAACAAAGCTGAATTGGGTAGGGTCCAGTGTCTGGAGGTTCCCAATGTCTCTGTTAATGAGTTCCATGATGATGCGCTCCATAGCTTTGCAGACCAGGCTGGTCAGGCTTATAGGGCGATAGTTCCCAGGATCTGTTGTGGTACCAACTTTGTGGAGTGGGATAACTGTTGCTGTACACCATTCTTTGGGTACATAGCCTGTGGTATAGCTGAGTTTGAACAGCGAATTTAGGTGAGGGGTTAGTTCATTTTGGAGCTCGTGTAAGACGCAGCCTGGGATAACATCAGGTCCCACTGATGCTGTGGTTTTCACTTTGGAAAGGGCTGTTTTCACTTGTGTGTCTGTGATGTCTGGGGCTCTACATTCTTCTGGGATGGACATGGGCCCTTTTGGGGGTGAGTGGAGGGGTAAAGTTTGCACTGAACCTGTCAGCCAGGATGTTGGCAATGTCAGTTGGTTCAGTGTATTTTTGGCCATTTTGCACTAGCTCAGAGCAGATCTGAGAGTTGCCACCTAGATTCTTGACATAGCTAAAGAAGGCTTTGTGATTATCTTTAGAGTCTTTGGCAATTTTTCTTTTAAAGCTGGCCTTGGATGATTTTATGAGGGATCGTAGTTTCTTGCTGATACTGATCAGGGATGCCTTCCTTTTTGGGATTTTGCTCTATCATATAATGGTTTCCTCCTTCTGTTGTATAGCTTGTTTATGGCTGGGGTCCAGCAGGCTGGTTTCCTCTTTTTGGAGGAGTGAGTCTTGGTTTTACTTGTGATGGCTCGATCCATGCATTCCTGTAGGTGCTCATGGAATGCATTTGTAAAGGATTCTGTGGTTTGGGCAGCATTATCTTTTAGCAAGGGGGCTTTAAAACTTTCCACCTCGGTCTTGAGAAGTGTGAAGTTTGCTTTTGAAAAGTTTTTTACAGTGGTTTCCTTGACTAGGGGTGGGGTCAGGATATGGATGTCCAGTGTGATTAGTTTATGGTCTTATCTTACCGGCGATGGGTTTACCTCTCGTGTGGAACATTTGTCCCCCATGTTGGTGATGATCAGGTCCAATATGTTGTCACCTCTTGTGGGAGTGGTGACCAGTTGTTCCAGGCTGTTTGAGTTTGTAAACTCTAGGAAGCGTAGGGCAAAGGAGTTAGTACTTGAGTGGTTTTCCCAGTCAATATTTGGTTAGTTGAAATCACCCAATATCACGGTGTTAGGTAGGACCTTCTTATTTTCCAGTGTTCTCAGGAATGCTGAGTGGAGGTCCTGAGACAAGGTGGGTGATCTGTAGCAAGCTACAATCTGAAAAGCAGCTTTTCCCCCTGTTAGTTGCACATGGATAGTCTCCGAGGCCTCATGCTGTGCCACTAACCTGGAGGTGTGGGCATCCTTGATAAAAATGGATACATCCCCACCTTTTTTATTTTGGTCCGGGTTCTGTGGCCAAAAGGTATGGTATGAGTTATAGTCTGGTAGTGCTGGGATGCTCGCTGGAGCCTTGAACCAGGTTTCTATTACTGCACAGATATCAATTCTCTCCATACTGAGGAGTGCCTCGAGTGCTTGCATTTTGAGGTTTAGACCTCTGGCATTAAGTAGCATTACCCTCAGTTTTTGGTTTCTTGTGTTGTTTATGGAGGTGGGTTTGTCTTTTGAGCCTTGCCTAAAAAAGGCACTATGGGGGTGGCAAGAGCCTTGGCCAGTATTCGAAAGCCTAAGGACAACAGGTGCAAGCTGTCACTGGTGAAGCAACGTGGCTTGTCGAGCATGTCATCCCAGGCTGACAAACACTGGATCCCCTTTGAACAACACCAAAAGCTTATCCAATTGTTAAAATTGATCATTTTATCTTTATACTGTGGCATCATTCTTGGTCAGGGCAAGATGCTACTCAGGGTCAGGGTCATACCGGCCTGGGCTACATGATCAGAGAGCTCCTCTATGTCTCTTTTCATGTAGTCCAGGGAGGTATGTCTCAGGTCATTCACACCAACATGGACAATGACAGAGTCATATTTGTACCTGTTCTGGAGTGACCTGAGTGCTTGTGTTATGTGGTGGATCCTGGCACCTGACAGGCAGCTTACAGTAACCTTCTCCTTGTTCTGTCTAGTGAGTGGGACATCAGTGTGCCTGACAATAGAGTCACCTATTACTAGTGTATTGGGTGTGTTATTTGGCTTAAGGGCCGTGATTGCATGGCAAACTGACTTTGTGAAGTATGTGAAACGTGGCTGAAACGTGGCTGTTGTTGTGGGGTGGAGGTTGCTTGGATGTCTGATTTGGAGGTCTCTGCTGCTTTGGCAGATTTTTATTTAGAGCTTCCGAGTATGTTTTTGTGTATTTATGTGTGTTATTTGCTAGTGCAGATATGACTGCTCTATGTGAGACTGGTAGTGTGGTGTAAGTGTTTCCCTTCTCCTCATGACTTGACTGTTCCATTCTTGGGTTGAGAGAGCTTTGCCTCCAGTTTGGCTGTATAGTTGCATCTCTCGCATACATCTGTGTTTGTTGGAAGGAAGAGAGGGTTGTCTGTGTACATGAGGCAATTGTAACATTGCCTCAAGATGCCCAGATTCACCAGCTGGACTGGAGAGTACACCTGAAACTGCCCTTTGGACATGCCTGAACAGATAAAGTGAACTGTTTTACTGATTGTCTGGTAGAGACGAATAGAGAGCCTTGTACTTCTGTATAGTATAAGGGGGTGTAGTGCTAGCATTTCAAAGTATTTCAAAGTGAATGACATCAGCAGGTTTGCCAAAATAGGGCAATGGAAGTTGTAGTGACTGTGAATGGCCTCAAAAGCATTGATTCCTACGCAGACAAATAAACACGCAAACCTTTACACTTGCCATGTCTAGGACTAGAACTCCTACCTAACTAGTACATCACACAGTTATAGCACGCACCACAGAGATTACTGGGCTAGTCTTTCCCCAAAGGTGTATTTCAAAGTGAATGACATCAGCAACCTTGCCAAGGTTGGGCAATGGAAAGAGTAGTTCATAGGTTCGTAGGTTGATACTAGGCTATCGGCCCTAGGGCCTATACATGTCTAGACATGAAAATTCCCTGACTATGTATTCCCACAATATTTACTTCCCTGGACCCCTGTCTAGCAGGGCAGCTAACATGATCCCCGGGGTCAATTTCATATCTCCCATCCAATCGTCTAGGTTCCTTTTGAAAAGGGCCAAAGAGGCACTCTGCTTGACATGTATGGGCAGTCTATTCCAGAGTCAGTGGAGTCTCTGCATCAGGAACACATCCCTCCAGCATGTATTGTTCATGGTGATGACACGATTTTGATCCCTGGAGCATGTGGCTGTGAAGGTTTGGAATTCTTTAAGTGTAGCATGTCCAACAGCTGTGGTTTGACATGGCATGGTATGTTAAAAAGAGATCGCCTCTGAGAACACAATATGTGACAGAGTATAGTTGGATGATTTTCACATGGTCAGCATAGGGATCTGGTTTAGGCCTGTGATTCATTTCATGAGATATGTCTGCAGCCTTTCTAGTTGTTGCAGATGTCTTGTGAGGTACATACATAACGGGCAATTCTAGTCTGTACTGGGTCTAATGAAAGATGACTATAGTGGAACAATGGCCTCCTTTTCCTGGATGTAAAGTCCTTAGTGGTGAGGTGTGCCACATAGGTGGGTTTCCAGACTGTAGTGGCGATGTGTTTATCAAAGGTGAGACCACTGTCCACTTGTGTCCCTAAGTCTGTTATCACACCTTAGGTGTTTAGTATACTGCCACCTATGTAGTACTTCACAGGTACATGTCCCTACCCAATGGGGATAACTATATATTTCTTGGCACTGATCTTGAGGCCATGGCTCAGGAACCAAGCATGTCTTTCTGTAAGGCCCTTCTGTAGAATATCCACACCAAGTGGGGATTCAATATTGGCTCCCGGTGTGCAGTCAACTGCAACCTTTGTTTGCCAGAGTCCCTTACTGTTGGACTGTACTTCAGAGTAGTAGATCCCAAACAAGGCAACTATTTAAGTTTATTGGCCATTCTACTGTATTCCATAGTACCAGAATACAAAGGTGACCACCCCCTTTCAGTCTATCTTGCTGTTTTAAAAATAGCGACTCTCCACTAAAACTTAACTTTTTAGACAAGTAAAACATAAGTTACCTACTTTCACATCTAACTCCTCTAGTGCACACTGCACTGTTTAGGATAAACCATTTTTTTTCATCTTACCTTTAAGCATCCCTGTGACTAGCACTTGCTTTAGAACCTGCTGGAAAGCACTACGAAGTCTTAAATTGATACAAGCACTCAACCCTCCTTGTTAATAAGGAGAAATTATTCGTAGACACTGAAGAGCCTATAATTGTAAAGTACCTTGTTAAGGTAAGGGAAAACAGCTCTTTACTTTACAAAAAAATGCACCAAACCAGGCATGTCCAATGGTCAGCTTCCGGTGATTTCTCCTGTCCACCTGGTGAATCTGGGCATACTGGGGCAATACAGCAATTGCCTCATGTACACAGACAACCCTCTCCTCCTACCACCCAGCACTACAACCTGCACTTACATAGCCAAACTGGAAGCAAAGCTCTCTCCACCCAAGATTGTGCTAGACAGTCAAGAGGAGAAGGTTAACACCCACACTACACCTCAAGCAAAACATAACCCTTCTAAACCCACACCACCAACATCCACACATAACAACACTAAACCCACATATGTGGAGGCCCTTAACAGTAACCTGCCCAAGCAATAAGGACCTCTGAAGCTGAAATGCAAACAAACACCAATCACAACCAAAGTGTCACATAGCTCACAACACCAGTGCACCACCCAACAGCCCCTAAGGCAAGACAACGTACCAACACTTTAGTCATAGGTGACTCTATAGTCAGGCACACTGATGTCACACTCACCAGGCTGAACAAGGAGAAAATTACAGTCAGCTGCCTGTCAGGTTCCAGGATCTGCCACATAACGCATGCACTCAAGTCACTCCACAACAAGTACAAATGTGACTCTGTCATTGTCCATGTTGGAGTGAATAACATGAGACGTACCTCCCTGGACTACATGAAAAGAGACATGGAAGAGATCTTGGATCATGCGGCTCAGACAGATATGACCCTGACTCTGAGTAGAATCCTGCCTTCACCCAAAATGCTACCACAGTATAAGGACAAAATGATTGACTTCAACAATTGGCTAAGCTTTTGGTATCATTCAAAGGAGATCCAGTATCTGTCTGCTTGAGATGACATGATCGACAGACCATGATGCTTTGCCAGAGATGGTCTGCACCTTTCTCCCCTGGGATTCAGGTTACTGGCTAAGGCTCTTGCTACCCCCTATAGTGCTTTTTTAGGCAAAGTTCAAAGGACAAAACCACCACCGTAACTGGTACAAGCATGCAAAATATGAAGGTAATGCTACTCAATGCTAGAAGTCTAAACCTCAAAATGCACTTTCTCGAGGTACTCCTAAAAATGGAGAACATTGATATCTGTGCAGTAACTGAGACCTGGTTCATGGGTCCAGAGAGCACCCCTGCAATACCAGGCTACAACTCTTACCACACTTTTCGTCCACCAAACCAGGACAGAAACACTAAAGGTGGAGGAGTGTCCTTATTCACCAAGGAGATTCACAACACCAGGCTAGTTGCCCAACACAATGCGTCTGAAATTCTCCACGTTCACCTAACACTAGGTAAGATTGCAATCCAAATTGTAGCTTGCTACAGATCCCCCACCATGCCCTAAGATTTTCACTACACCTTTCTAAACATACTGGAAAATATTAAGATACAGCCAAACAACCTAATACTGGGTGCTTTCAACTACCCTGCCATTAACTGGGAAAACTACTTGTGTACCAACACCTTTGCCCAACGGTTCATGGAATTCATAAATTCCAACACTCTGGATCAACTAATCCTTAGTCTCACCAGGGGCTCCAATATCCTAGACCTGGTCATTACCAACATGGGAAATCGATGCTCCACACTTATGGTCACCCCCTCGTTGGTCAGTTCTGACCATAAGCTAACCACCCTTGACATCCACATCCCACCCCCCAGTATGGAAAACTCCATAAAAAACTTCTCCAAATCCCACTTCATGCTACTCAAGTCAGAAGTGACAAATTTCATGACACCCATTCAGACAGGAACTGAAAGTTCGACTGCTGAATCCTACACTAAGGCACTCTATGAGCACATCCACTCGTGCATGAATCATGCCATCCCCAAAAGAACCAAGATGTTCTCCACCAAAAAAGGAAGTCAATCTGGTGGTCCCTTGCCATAAACAAACTTTACAACAAAAGCAAGAAACTGTTGCAGAAAATAGGAAAATCCTAGGATGCAAATTACTCCCTTACCAGCCTCAATAAGAAACTGAGATCCCTCATAAAATCCTCCAAAGCTAATTATGAAAATAAAAATTGCCAAAGATTCAAAAGGCAACCACAAGGCATTCTATAGCTATGCCAAGAATCTAAATGGCAAAGCTCAGATCTGCTCTGAACTACAACAGAATGGCATTAAATGTACTGATCCTAAGGATATTACCAATATCCTGAGAGATCAATTCAGTGCAAACTTTACCCCTCTCTCACCCCCTAAAGAGCCCATCTCAATACCAAAATATTGCCAAATTTCAGTAATAATGGCCACACAGGTAAAAAATGCACTCTCCAAAGTTAAGAATGCAGCATCCATGGGAGCAGATGACATCCCAGGCTATGTACTACATGAACTACAAAATAAACTGGCACCTCACCTAAGTGTCATGTTTAATTATAGCCTCACCTCAGGCTTCATGCCCACTGAGTGGTGCACAGCTACAGTTATTCCACTTCACAAGGGGGGATCCACCTTGGATCCTGGGAACTACTGCCCCATCAGTCTAATGAGCCTGATCTGCAAGGCCATGGAACATATTATCATGGAACATATAAACAAAGACATTCGCAACCTTCAAACACTGGACCCCATGCAGTTTGGGTTCGTGAGGGGTCGATCTTGTCTCCTGAACCTGATTGACTTCTTCAAATCAGTTTCCAGAGCCATGGACAAGGGTAAGCTGGTCCACACACCCTATCTGGTCCTCAACAAGGCATTCAACACCATCCCTCACTCCGTAATCATAGATAAACTTACTAAGCTGGGCCTTAATCCCTATGCCACTCAATGGATTGCCAACTGGCTTACTGACAGAACCCACTCTGTAAAAGTAGCCGACTCCAAATCCAGCTCCAGACAATTGACAAGTGGATTACCTCAGGGTTCAATCCTGGGACCGCTCTTGTTTGGCAACTACTTCTCTGAAGTACAGGCCAACACTAAGGGACTCTGGCTAACAAAGTTCTCAGATGACTGCAAACTTGGAGCCATTACTGAATCCCCAACTTATGTGGATATTCTGCAAAAGGACCTTACAGAAACAGATGCTTGGTGCCAGAGCCATGGGCTCAAGCTCAATGCCAAGAAATGTATAGTTATCCCCTTTGGAAAAAAACATGTACCCATGAATTACCACATAGGTGACAGTACACTAAACACCGAAAGTGTGATAAGGGACTTAGGGACACAGATGGAGAGTGGTCTCACCTTCGATAACCACATTACCACAACAGTCAGGAAATCCTTCTATGTGGCACACCTCATCACTAAGGGCTTTTCATCCAGAAGAAAGGAGGTCATTGTCCCACTGTACTCATCCCTCATTAGACCCACTATAGAATACAATGCCCCATTTGGTATGTACCTCTCAAGACATCTGTAACCACTGGAAAGGCCACAGAAATAACTTACTAAAAGAATCACAGGCCTAAAGCAGATCCCCTATGCTGACCATCTAAAAAAACTCCACCTATACTCATATCATCTACTCAGAGGCGATCTCTGCTTAACATACAAGGCCATGTCAAACCCAGAACTGTTGGACCTACTACACTTAAAGAAATACCAATCCCTCAGAGACACATGCTCCAGGGATCTAAACCTTGTCATCACTATGAACAAAACATGCTGGAGGGATAGGTTTCTGACCCACAGACTCCCCGGATGCTGAAATAGACTGCTCATACATGTCAAGCAGAGTACCTCTTTGGCCCTCTTCAAAAGGAACCTTGATGATTGGATGGGAGATAGGAAGTTCACCCTAGGGATCATGTCAGTTGCCCTGCTAGACAGGGGTCCAGGGAAGTAAATACTGTGGGAAGAAATAGCCAGGGAATTGTCATGTCTAGGCTTGTATAGGCCCTAGGGCCAATAGCCTAGTAACAACCTATGAACTTATGAAACTATAATGGCGTTGCCAGGACTGAACCCCAAGGTACTCCAACTGTCACTTATCTGGGGCTGGAGTTTTGACACCTAAATTTACAGTGTGGGTTCTGTCGGTATGGCAGTTGGCAGCTCATCGGGTGACATAGAGATTAATGCCCAGCTTGATACATTTATCTATAATTCCAGACTGACGGATGGTGTCGAAGGCCTTGGTGAGGTTGACTGTGTGAACCACCGTACCCTCATCCACAGCTCTCGAGACAGATTCACATTTGACAGGTTGAGGTGACATGATCGGCTCTTCACAAACCCAACCTGGTTGGGGTCCAGTGTTCGCAGGTTGCCAATGTCTTTGTTTTAATTTCCATGATAATACAGCCCATGGCCTTCCAGATCAGGCATATCATACTGCTGGGGCTGTAGTTTCCAGGATCCAAGGCGGATCTCCCTTTGTGGACTGGGATAACTGTAGCTGTGCACAGAACAGCAGGCACAAAGCTTGAGGTGTGGCTATGATTAGACATGGCATGTAGGTGAGGTGCCAGTTCAGTTTATTGCTCATGTAGTACACAGCCTGGGATGTTGACTGGTTCCATGGCTGCTGTTGTCATAGATGTGGAGAGTGTGGTTTTTACCTATGTTGCCATTATTACCGGAAACTGGTAATTTTTCTGTGTTGAGATGGGCCCTTTGGGGGGGTGGGAGGGGGGTGCAGTTGGCACTGAATCGATATGCCAGGATATTGGCAATATCCCTGGGTGCAGCATATTTAATACCATCCTGTTGTAGCTCAGAGCAGATCTGAGCATTGCCATTTAGATTCCTCACATAGCTATGGAATGGCTTGAAGTTGTCTTTGACATCTTTGGCTATATTATGTTCATAACTAGCTTTGGTGGATGTTATGAGGGATCTCTGTTTCTTACTGTAGCTGGTAAGGGAGTATTTTGCATCCTGGAAATTCCCCCATTTCTGCAACACTTTCCTCCTTTTGTTGTACAGTATGATTATGGCAGGGGGGCACCACAATAGCTTCCTTTTCTTGGTGGGGAGTGTCTTGGTTCTGTATTGGATGGCATGATTCATGCATGAGTGGATGTGCTTGTACAGTGCCTTCATGTAGGATTCAGCAGTTTCCTTTCTGTTCCCATCTGCATGGGTGGCATGGCCTTAGTCACGTCTGGCATGTGTAGCATGACATTGGCTTTGGAGATGTGTGTTACGGAGGTTTCCTTACTGGGGTGTGGGGGAGGGATGTTGATATTAAGGATGATTAGCTCATGGGCAGACCTGACCACCAATGGGGTGACCATAGGTGCGGAGCATTGATTTCCCATGCTGGTAATGACCAGGTCTAGGATATTTGCGCCCCTGGTGGGACTATGGGTTACTTGATCCAGGGCATTGGGAATGATGACTTCTAAGAACCATTGGACACACATGTTGGTACACAAGTAGTTTTCCCAGTTAATGCAGGGTAGTGTAAGTCACCCAGTATTAGGGTGTTTGCTTGTATCATAATATTTCACAGTATGTTTCAAAAACTGTAGTGGGAATCATGAGGGATCTGTAGCAAGCTATACAATTTGGAATACAGTCTAACCTACTGTTAGATGCACCGGGGGTATTTCAGACACATTCTGTTGGGCAAGTAGCCTGGTAGTGTGAATATCCTTGGTGAATATGGACACTCCTCCACCTTTATTGTTTTGGTCCTGGTTTGGTGGCTAACAGGTTCATAGGTTCATACTAGGCTATCTGCCCAAGGGCATTTATAAGCCTAGCCCATAGTTATTTGGCTTTCGCCACCCCTTTAGTTTGAATAAAACTATGCCTATTATTTTGTGGTGTGGTGAGAGCTGTACCTGGTATTGCAGGGTTCTCTCTGGATCCTTGGATCACGTCTCTGTTACTGCTCAGTTATTGATGTTGTCCATTTTTAGGTGTGTGTACTGACTGGGAATGGCCAAAAAACATTGATGCCTTCACACACACAAAGTTTCACAGTTGCCATGTCTGGGAGTAGACCTCCTACTTAACTAATATATCACACTACAGCATCACACAGTTACAGCACGCACCACAGAGCTTGCTGGGCTGCTACTTCTCCAAAGGTGTATTTCAAAGTGAAAGACATCAGCAGCCCTGCCAAAGTAGGGCATTCGAAATTGTAGTGAGTGTGAATGGCCTAAAAAGCATTGATCCCTACACAGACAAACACACTTGCCATGTTTGGGATTAGAACTCCTACCAAACTAGTACATCACGCTATAGCATTACTTAGTTATAGAACACACCATGGAGACTACTGGGCTACTCTTTCCCCAAAGGTATATTTCAAAGTAAAAGACATCAGCAGCCCTGCCAAAGTAGGGCATTTGAAATTGCAGTGAGTGTGAATGGCCTAAAAAGTATTGATCCCTACACAGAACAACACACAAAGTTTCCATGTCGAGGATTAGAACTCCTATCTAACACTATGCAGTTATAGGATGCACCACAGAGATTACTGGGTTGCTACTTCACCAAAGGTGTACTTCAAGGTGAAGACATCAGCAGGCTTGCCATAATAGGGCAATGGGGAGTGCAGTGTGTGTGCATGGGCCATAACCCATTCATCTAGAGGCAGACACACAGGTTTATATTCCACAGGTACGTGTATACAACTGCTAGATGACTACTAACTTGTACAGTCATGTTACAGTTAACACAAGTACCACAGACACTATAGTGCTGAGGGATACCAAAGGCAAATTTCTATGGTGATTGACATTTGCACATCATGTGGTTTTAGCCAGTTGGATGTGTGTTGGGTGGAACAGGCCTCATGATGGGATGCTCCTTGTCACTGTCTGTCACTCTCTTCCACACATCTATGTATGTGTAATTTTGACCTATTTTAGTGTGTTGTCCTTGGATACATGTGTGTATTCCTATCCAATGTGTGTGCAAAGCACGACTGGTGTGTACTGAGGAGTGTGTACACTGACATTTGCGACTGTCAGATATGTATAGTCCACTGTTGTTGCCAGAGATGAGCTTCATTTCTGTGTGTGTGAGAATGCCCAGTATGACCTTTCAGTATTTTGTTGTCTGACATGGCCTTCATTTTTCTAAGTGTGAGAGCATACCCATTATGACCTTCTGTATTGCATGTATGAATCCATTCCAGGTAGATTGTACTCCAAAGCAGGCATTTGTGTTCTAAACCTACAGCTAGCAACCTGTTTCTGTGGGATATCTGTAGATCGGTTGACAATATTTAGTCAAAATGGGCAAAGGATAGCGGGTTACTGCAGGTAATTGTGTCTGTGCTGCTTCTGCTACATGGTCTTGGTGTTAGCAGAGATATTCAGACATATGTACTGTTTTACACTATGATGTTTTATGCCATCAAGTACTGTCAGGCATGCATATTTGCTTGCAGTGATGTCCTGGTGAACACAGGGTGAATGCAACTGTGTCCAGTATTGTGGTCAGCAGCCTACACATTATTGCACTATAATGCCATTCTGGAGAGGAAGCTGCAGACATGCTGCTGGGTCTGTGTAAATGGTTCAGCACCTTGGTACTGTGGTGGCTGAGGATCCCATGCTTGTACCTCCATCGATGTGATAGTATGGCCATATCCTGCTGTGGCCATACCTCACAGCTGTACAGATTCACACAAGTTACCCAGAGGCAGGGGTCAGAATTCTGGACATTACCCCTTCACATTGTGGTTTATGAGCAAGTTTGTAGCCACCCATTCCTGTGTTTACAGCCAGGGATAATATGTGTACACAGCTGAGTTTTGGACTTCACACACTCCATGTCACTCATGCTCCTACCCCCCTCCTCTATTATTCTGTCCTCTTCCAAACATTATGCAAAAATGTTAGTGGAATTTGTCCACAGGGCCTTGCATTTGAGTTCTGTGGACTGTGTTATGTTGTTATTGGGAGTCCATGATAAAACATACATTGGCAGTATGGGTGAGACACAGGATTTTGGCAGAGGACTGTAGGTCATTTGGTAGTGATGCAGGCCAGCTGTAGCAGGCCATTGCATTCTGTCACTCCTACAGTCCCAGACTGCAATACACTATATTCCCTGGGGTGACCGGGTAGGTGTGCAAGGTGTTCATGCCAATACTTTCTGTCATTGTTGATCCAATTGTGTGGATGCTGGCAGGGTGCTGCTTACAGCTAGGGACACACCTGCATGGGACACCTGTTCTGCATGCTGCATTCTTTAGCTGTTGCCATACAGACGTGGGGGTCATATTGTACTCATTCCCAACAGCAGGGATAAGACTGGAGAGGTACCTGTGGGTGATGGTGGGGTGAGCTGGGTCCATGTGTGCTATGGACACTACTTGCATCTGACTCATAGATATGCATGGGACATTCCACTTATGTTGGCTTGTGCAGGGACATCAGCTGTTTCTCAATACTCTATACCTATGACCTTTGTAGTCTGCCAGTGTTTGGCCAGACAACAATGGTATTCCCTACTACAAGCCCAAATAATGTGCTGCTAACCTGTATGTATAATTCCAAGGGTGTGTCTGTTTGACAGTTACATATTATACACTGTATACACTATCTGTCTGGAGTACTTCACCCTGTGTACTGCTTGCATGTCTGGGCCCACAATCATGCCATGTCCATCTTTCAGATGGTGACACATATTACTTCCAAACATTTGCTATGGCTTACTGCTGGAATGTGTTTTGCTGGGAAGCATTTTTTTGGTACTGCTGTTGTGAGAACTTGGCCCTGTCATCATCAGTAGTGGCCAATGGCCACCAGGAGAAACCTCACCATGCATACATACTGACCACTCTCACACAATATACAACACACACCAACCTAACACACACAGCCCTGCATATTGTACGCATGCTACAATCTATTCTGCTACCTAGGCCAGCTCAGGTAATCTGTGCTCCACTGTTATTATACCTACACATACATGTCACTACATTTCTACATAGGATTAGGGGGCAAACCTGACTGTTACTACATCTCTACATAAGATTGGGGGGCACACCTGACTGTTACTAAATTTTTACATAGGATTGGGGGGGCACACCTGACAGGTGTACACATTTGCTATGACTGTACTGGTAGTTCTGGTACTCCATTTCATTCTGTATTCTGACCTATCATGCTGACTAGAGGAATATCAGTGTACTACAGGTCTTAGGTTTGATTGACCTACATTTCAGTTTCTGAGTTCTTACCCTACAGAACTAACATCCCACTGCCTGACTTGTTGTAGTCTGTCTGTGTAGGTCTGTTGGGGGGATGTTCTCCATAGCCATCACTCAGCACAGCCTTTGTTTGTGTTTGTCTATGCCTGTCCTGCTGACTGAGACTGTTGTTGGGTAAGTGAGCCTCCCTGACTTTCATGTGTGTGTCCTATGGACACACATGTGGCCCAGTACATTTCCTGCAGTGAGATTTGTCACCTTGTCTAGTACTGGCTACTATGGTGACACCAGTATTTGCTACAGATCTCATGCTGCTATAGGTATCTACTATCTGCTGGCATCCCATTCAGCCACCAGATTCCCTTGCATGCTCACATCCATACCATAGATACAAGTAACAACACATACTACTCCATTCAGCAATTGATAGGGAGAGTGACTTCCCTTGTGGCTGTACCAGTATTGAGGATAGTGCTGGAGGGCTAACTATGTTGGATGCACATAGTACACTCCCTATACATGGTTAAGTACAGGTAGTGTCATGTTTGGCATCCCTTTTACTGTATGTGCGAGTCAGACACAAGTGTCATTCCCTGGGTTCCTACTGTGTCAGTGTATGTGATGTGCGTTGCCTCTTTGCTATGGCCTGGGCATGCTGGGCATGCCTCCTTCTGCCTACTGGGACAGGCTCAGGTTGTTCCTCCTCTGAGTCACTCTGTGCCTGTGCAGGCCTTGGTAGTGGTGGAGGGGTTGTGTGGCCCTGCCCCATGCTGTTCCTGCTACAGCTGTTTCCACAGGATCATATTGTGTAGCATGGCACATACGATGACAATTTGGGTACATGTAGCTGTTGAGTACTGCAAGGCTTCACCAGATTTGTCCAGGCACCAGAACCCTGGCTTGAGCATCCCAAACACACACTCTATTATGATTCTGGTCTGTGCATGTGCCTCATTATGGAGTTCTTGTTCAGGTGTGTGTGCATTTCTGATGGATGTCATCAGCCATGGCTCCAGTACGTAACTAGCATCCCCCACTAGGTGGTCATAAGGGATGTCCCCACTGGCAAATCTCTGGTACAGCTGCATCAGATGCCAGATGTGGGAGTTGTGATAGCTTCCAGGGCAGCCAGCACACACATTCATTATAATCCCCTGGGCATCGTACATGACCAGGAAGTTGATGGAGGGGAAGCCCTTACGATTGATGTAGACCCTACCCTGCTCACCGGGTGGTGCTTTGATGCATATGTGCGTGCAGTCTGTAACACCCACTACCTTGGGGTATTCTGTTATTTGGCGAAAGAGATGCTTATTGCTGGCCAATGCCCCTCGGCTGTTGTAGAAATATACATGCTCACCAGCATGTGCTGACATGGCATCCAGGAACTGGTTGAGTACCCTGGATGCTGATGCCTGTGAGATCCCCATGATATCCCCAGTTGGCCTTTGGAAGGTACCTGTGACTAGTATTCTTAGGCCTACACATGCCTTGGTATCCACTGGGATGGATTCCCCTCTGTTGTTTCTGTGTGTGAGGTGTGGCAAGCACAGCTCAACAATTTGCTGTAGGAGGTCCCTATCCACCCTATAGCACTCCACTATCTCCAGCTTATGTAGCCCCTGGTAGGTTTCCCTGGGTCTGTACACTCTTCTCCTTCTCTGCACTGTGGGTTGGTTGTCAGCATTCTCATCCTCACCACCCTCAGCCTCTTCCACAATTTCATTTATGAGAGCAAAAGCAGCCCCTATCATTTTCTCTTGCTTTTGTTTGGTAAAATTTCCCCACTTGTGTACACCGGTGGTGTTGAGTTTGTGGGAAAAAACAGAGGGAAAGGTGCTTGCATAGTTTATAGTGGTGTGCTGGGCTGGGCTGCTGCTTGTGTAATTGGCTGATTCTGATACATTTCACCTGCCAGCTATGCTAGTTCTCCTTGATTACCTTCCTACTTTTGTTTTCCCTTCCCATTGCCTTGCTGTTTAAGCCCAGGGGTGCGCCACACAAACACAGTGGTCAGATGTGTACGGAGCTGTAAGTTCCTGGTATACTTTTTTTTTTCCTTTAAAACATGTTGCATGGCACACACACCCTTTTAGGCAATGTAAAGAGTGCTAGGCAGCCTCAGACACACCACCTTGCTTAGTTCTGCTAAGCTAAGTGCAAACCCAAGCCACAAGGAACATGTCTGACACACCCCTCTATGATGTCAGCTAGCTCTTAGGCTTGCACCATGGTTTTCCTGCACCAACACAGTTGAGTGTAGGCTAGCCATGAGGGAGCTATCTAGGATTCAGTATCATTCCCTTCATTCACATAGGATTGCCTGCTAATGTCTAGTTACAAGTTCCACACTGAGCCTTCCCCCTTTGCAACCACTATTCACTGGCCATGTTGTCTTCTGCCTGCCATTAAGTATAATGGCAAAATTGTGATTTTGGATAGAATGCTTATTTCAAGTATTTTTTTTTTTTTATTTTCAGCCCGATCCCATTTGCACGCCGCTGCCCTACACTTAAACAGCCGAAATCGGCTAAAAAAAAAAGAAAGTCTTTCTTTTTTTTATTTTTGCAACTGTTTTCCATGCCAATGGCCATATATTTAGCCATTGGCATGATTTCCACATTATATACACCATTTATTTGGAGCTGTCATGGCTCCATTTTGTAGTTTGCAGAAATGTAACCAAGTACATTTCTGCAGACTACACTAGTCTTGCACGGCCAGCTGCCAGATTTCTGGTTCACAAATTCACGTCATTTCCATGGTTTTCACCTGCAAATGGGGTAATTTGCATACAGGAGCTGTGTCCATCCAAGAATAGTGCAGGAGCGCTCATGCACATCCCGGGAGCTAATTCCTGGATTGCACAGCGGCCATATTGCCTCCAGCAGCTCCTGCACTATTCCTGCATGCCGTGCAGAGCTTGCTGAATCCTGGGGAATGTGTATTTCAGCAAATCTTTGATTATACTATAGTGAACATGAACATAACTATAACAGGAGATTTTAGTTGAAATTTAAGAGAAAGAAAAAAGAAAAATGGAAAAAATACACAAAAATGAAAGAAGTAATGAACTGTGGAAAGTTAACTTTATGGAAATTAAAAGATGGACATATTCATGAAATATGTTTAAAACAGAGATTGACTATTTTATAATATCAGAAGGAAGAACAATAATAGAAGAAGAAGTAGTAAGCACAGGATTTTCAGATCTTCTAGCAGTATAGATAGAAACCAAAGAAAATAAAGAATATATTAAGGAATACAAAGAATAAATGAAAAATAATTGAATATAGTAGGTACATTAGAGGACGTAACTACACAATTATTGAAAGAATATTTAACAATGATACCATTATACAAAAATAGACTGAATGGTGGACAGTATTTAAAAAGTCTGATGAAAGCTATTTAAGTTGGGAGATAAATAAAAGAAAGAAAGATAAAAAGTAATGTGTAGATACATATTATAGAATTTTTGAAAATCTAGAATATAATAGTATAGAATTCTAAGAAAAAAAAAGTAAGAGATGAAAAAATAAAGAATCAAAATTTTATTATTTAAATAATCATATTTATTACAAGGAAAAAATAAGAGGTATCAGCATACTTATGAAAAATTGCAAAAAAAAAAAAAAAAGAATAATGCAATAGGACAAATGAGAAACAAAGTTGTAGAAATTAAGAAAACACAAACACAAATTATAGAAATAGTGGTGGAATATGTGGAATATATGTATAAAAAGAAGGTAAGCAGAGAAGTCAAAAATATTGGCAAGTTTAGAAATTCACAGAGTCAGTGAATAAAAAAATTAGAAAAGGAAATAATGATTTATGAATTAGATAAAATAACTGAACAAGTTAATATAGATTCAACAGCAGGTTCAGATGGAATCAGTTATGAACTGTATAACAAATTAAAGAACTGGCAAAAAAGTTCATTTTGTAAAAAATGAATGTCTGGAAGAAGGTTTTAAGTATAAAGAAATTTGTAGTGGAATTTTAAAATTCATATGGAAAAAAGAGAATAAAGATGAAATAAAAAGTTGCAGGCTGAAATTATTAAATAATACTGATTATAAGAGATTTATGAAGATTACACAGAAGACGATGGAAAATAAAGTACAACATATATTAGAAGAAAGTGTATTTGGTATTGAAGGTAGAGGCTGTCAAGAAATGTTGATGGTTATAAGGGAGTAAGTAGTACATGATGTTATGAAGGAAGGACAAGAAGTATACATTCCCATAATAATGACTTATGTAGATGATATAGTTGTATATAAAAAATTGTGCAAAGAAATGTTTTATTGAAATTTAAAAGCAACACACATAAATATGGATATGATAGCATATGGATATTATATGGATATTAAAAAGATAAGAAATTAAGAATGGATAGAAGAAAATGTTATGTTGCATGGATTGTTTTCAATGAAAGACTTAATGAAAATATGTTGAATGGGAAATGGGTTATTTTAGCATGTGTAAAAAGAATAAAATGGTGGCTGTGGAAGGAGTGGGGGTATAGCAAAGAAAATATTGTTGGTTCTTCTCCATTGTGAATGTTGATAAAAAAATTGTGATGAAAATATCTATGTAACTATATAATACTGGTGTAAAACAACTGTAAATAAAATACAAATAAAGGCCCCTACCCTTGATGAGGTGATCACTAGGTTGCACCAGATGGTCTTTTTACTGATGATCACTAAATATAAGATGGAGGCTATGAATGGAGATATGCTGGAGAAGGAGAAAAAAAAGTAATACAAAATGGAAAAGCATCTAGGCTATGGATGATTCTGTTTTACTAAAAATAATAGAAGAACCATAGCCAGAAGAATTAAGGGCCATTGCAATGGAGTATAGTAATTAACAAAATATTTGCCAGTCATGAAGGACAGAAACACTCAAAGATGCTTTAAATGATGGTGTGGCTACAGAGATGACATTTCTGGCCATTTAAGTAACTGAATTTTAAGGAATGATATGTGATGGGCTTCAGGGACATGGAAGAGCACAATAAATAGACAAAGACTGACAGCAGTGTTTCCAGACAAAAGTCTTTTGCAAAAACAGTAGCAGGTTCCAGTGAAAGACTGTAGAAAGAAAAGTATTTGCAGTTGTAGAAGAGACAGAGTGAAGCTGTTGACAGCTAGAGGAAAAGGTCTGTTCTGTGGATGAAAACAAAGTTTGAACAGCAAATAAATGGGTGCAGTGTTTTTAGACAATGTTGTTATGCCCTTAGTATTTAATTTGTCTGACATCAAGACATTAATACATACAGGAACTGAACCTTTCAATAAAATAACTTTGAAAACATTTGCATTAGTAGAACAATTTGTTAATGAATGTGAAAGGAGAACATATCTCATTGAAAGGACAATGTTGTTGTTGTTTGTTGTTTGGCTTTTCCCAGTTAGTGGTCACCACAGTGCTAATGATTGGCAGTAGATTTTCACGAACGTCAAGGTGCTAGCTCGACATTCAACCTTCAATGAAGGCACGCCCATTTACGAATGTCTTTTGAACGCTCACCCAACCACGGGGAGGACATGCAGACTCCACACAGAAGGCAATCCCCGCACTCCAGCTGAGAATCAAATGGGAGAACGTCATGCTGTGAGGCAACAATGCTACTGCTGCACCATCAAAATTTAAATGTACAGTTAAAATGAAAATTGTTACAATTTAAAACAAATGAGATGGAAGATAATGAATTAAATATTTTTTTCTAAGCTTGTTAGGATGCACATGATTTTAAAATGTAGATGACAGTAATGTATGGACTGAGAGATGAAGAGTTTTTTCAACTTTAAAAACAGAAAATAACAAGTTGCAGCATTTGCCTAATGTGATAATAAATGGAAAAAAGGAGTGTTAAGTAGTGGGCAGCCAAAAGCATTTTTTGTGGGAATGAATCACATTTAATCCAGTAATGTACAGAAATATTTGGTTGTCCACAAATTAATGAAGATAGACAAGATGGGGAAAATGAGGGGGATGGAGAAAATGAGGGGGCAGCACAACGTTTTACAAAAGAAAGAGTAAACATGAATGATGATAGGATGGGGTGGTAGATGAGGGTGAGAAAGAAGATAAAAGTGTAGAAAAAATATGCACGAGATGAATTCTACAAACTAGTGCATGAAAAAGAAACCCATATAGAGATGGAAAACAGGTTTGGGTTATTAGAAAACAGTGGAAGAATAAGAGGGAGATATGGCAAAAGGTTCTATTGAGCGAAAGCTGAGAGGAGAAAAAAAGAGGCCAAAAGATGAATTTAAAAAAATGTAAAGGGAGGTTGGCATAATGGTTAGGGTGTTTCCCTAACAGATGCAAAGTGCAGGCTTTGATTCTCACATGGGGTAATTGTCTACGTTTAAAATGGTCTACAGGGGCAGTTAGCCTAGTACTAATCTATGAATCTATGAAGGTGTAAGACTAATATAGTAATGTATCGCTGAATATAAATAGCATGAAAAATGAAGTTAGAAGAATGATAATGATTGAATGGTGTGAAAAATTAGATGCCAAGATAATTTGTTTACTTAACATAAGATGTATAGATAAAAGGAAAAGAGTGGAATTTGAGAAGTTGTGGAAAAGAAAAGTGGTGTGGACTATAGGACGTGATATGTGTTCAGGTATTGTAGTGTTACTAAAATGAACAGATTAAAATATCAGATAATATGGTGGTGTTGACAGAAGAAAGAGTAGAGTATGAATAAAAAAAATGTAACTGAAATAAAAAGATGAGGAAATTTGAAATTGTGTAGTGAATATGTTTATTATGGTGGTAGGAGACTTTAACTGTAATTTTGTTAGGTCGAAGGGAACATAGCACAAAATGTAAACATTCTGAGGTAGGTTGTAAATAACAGTAGATTAAGAATAGATAAAAGAGAGACTATAATTATAAGAGGAGGGTTACTTTAAACAGAGGTTGATTATTGCTTGTTTACAGATGACATGAAAGAAAAAAAAGATGGAATTAGAAATGCAAAATTTTCAGATCATAGGGCTGTATGGACAGTAACTGATATAAATCAAACTATAATAAAATATAGAAAAGGGTTAAAAATGCTGGCAGAGAAATATGCAGGAGTGGAATGTCTTAAAAAGAGGTCAACTGCAGGAAGATCATATGGCAGTTTGACAAAGTGGTGGACGGTATACAAAGAAAAGTTAAAATTAGAGAGCAACAGAAGAAGGAAAAGATAAAATATACTAAGCTGAAATAAATTTGCGAAACAATAGTAGATAATGGGGCAGGGAAAAGTGTTGAAGAAGAAGAAGAAAATAAATATGAATATAATAAAGAAAAAATAGAAAGAATGATAGACAAAAGTATTATCTGAAAGGGAGAAAGAAATAGTTTCTCCGTTTTGGGCAAGAAATTGAGATTTAATGAAATAAAAATGAAACTACTAAGGGATGAAAAACAGTAGTTAAATATATAGAAATTCTGGATGTATTCAAAAAGTATGTACAGAGTATGTACAAAAAGTGACAGGAATTGTATGGAAAGAAAACAGTTGAAAAACAAGGTAGTAGAAGAAATGAAAAAAAAGCAAGAGGAGAGTGGTTGAATTAAAAAATTCTGTTGATTTCTCAGTCTCAATAAATGTATTATTGGTGTTTAAATAGATGTATGAAAAACAGTCAATAATAAGATTTTTTTTTATTTGAAAAATATAAAGGTACATGGGTGGGTAGGGATAAGATAAAGGAAAGCAAAACAAAAGGTTTGGAAAATAAAGAAGATGAATGTAAAATAAAGACATGGAAAATTGATATAAATGAAGTAGAGATGGAAGGGAAAAATGGTATAAAAAGGAATGAAAGTGAGATACCACATTAATCCTTAGAAAAATACAGACGAATGTAAGAAAACATTTTCAAGGATGCTGGGCTCACTTTACTTTAAAGATTAAGTAACTTAGTACCCATGACAACCTTAGAGAAAAACTACTGCTCCTACAAGTTGAAAGGAGTCAGATGACTTTGTGTTTGCAACTAGTCTGGTTGTCCTGGGAACACTCCTGCAACAAAAGTAGCTGCTAAGACCAACTGGTTGACAGCAGTGGGGCAGACTCAGGGCACCATGGGGGGTTTTATCTCTCAGCTTGCCTACAAATGACTAGAGAACTCATAGGATTAGTTAGGGATGGGTGTGGGTGTTTTGAACATAACTACAAGAAATCAATAGCCTGTTCCATCCAGTATACTAGTGATGTTAAAAGCATCACAGATGTGATTAAGCAAAACTGGTCAATACTTTTGACTGATGATGAGATCAAGAAGGTGGTTGGGGTGTGACCAGCAGTTATTTGTAAGAATAAGTTGAATATGAAGAGAATACTCTACTATCCAGATAGACTTGGGCATAGGAATGTCAAGCAAGGGCATGGTCAGGATGGTACTATTCCATAAGCAAATCACCCAAATGCAGCACAGCAAGCCGACAGAGCTCGGAAACAGCGTTACCAAAAAATATATAACTTCAGTCACCATAAAACGCTGTTTCTTGATGGCACCAAACACAGTTCAGTAAGCTTCACAGATAACAGATTTCCAACAAACTGTAGGTATTCCTAGTGCAATAACTCCAGCGATACTTCACGTTCGTAAAAAGTACTTTATTTTTGATAAAACAAAAGTAAGCGCTTTCACCCGTAGGCTTTCTCAAACTTTTACAAACAAACTGACATATTTATTGTTTAAATAACCCTCCTCTGGCTATGATTGGTTGAGAACTCTCACAAGTCAAACACAGGGAGATACGCTTCAAAGCGCTGAATATATCATAAAATATTAAAAACTTCATGTAAACATCTAAAAATTAAATATTAAATATAAATTAAAAATTGTTAAAAGATTTCTAGCATAAAAGCAATAGATTTTTGGTATAAACTTAGTAAGCCACAGATTATAAAGCAGAGCACACAGGTGAAAACATCACAGTCCATGCTTATATAACACAACCCATCCTAGTCAAAAAGGGGGAATCTTATGAAATACATCAAACCCACATTCAATCAGGTCGGGAGTAAAAGGGCAACTCATTTAGGTCTAAATAGTCTCCTACCCTTCAAAAAAGGTTTGATCTGAACCTTGTCATTCAAACCTGGTTGTTCATCTGCCCTTCATCTGACAATCCATCTAATTTCACTTTCTAAGGTCCGATTGATTAAGTCACCCCCTCTATAACCACATACTAACTTTTGTATAACACAGAAACTAAAAGTGTGTTCTGGTCCTCCTTCATTATGATGTTTGGCTAAAGCATTGAACCCTGATCCCAACCTAACATGGTAAATGTGCTCTCTGATGCGCTCTCTTAATGTTCTATTGGTTTTCCCAATATAGAACGCCGGACATGCTGCACATCTGGCCAAATAGACAACATCCTTACTATCACAGCTAGTGTCAATATTAAAATAAAATGTACGTCCAGTAACCGGATGTACTAAAGTGGTGTCACTATTAATATAAACACCATGTGGAAAATGCAATCAATGTGTTTATATTAATAGTGACATAATGAAGGAGGACCAGAACACACTTTTAGTTTTTTTTGAAGGGTAGGAGACTATTTAGACCTAAATGAGTTGCCCTTTTACTCCCGACCTGATTGAATGTGGGTTTGATGTATTTCATAAGATTCCCCCTTTTTGACTAGGATGGGTTGTGTTATATAAGCATGGACTGTGATGTTTTCACCTGTGTGCTCTGCTTTATAATCTGTGGCTTATTAAGTTTATACCAAAAATCTATTGCTTTTATGCTAGAAATCTTTTAACAATTTTTAATTTATATTTAATATTTAATTTTTAGATGTTTACATGAAGTTTTTAATATTTTATGATATATTCAGCGCTTTAAAGCATATCTCCCTGTGTTTGACTTGTGAGAGTTCTCAACCAATCATAGCCAGAGGAGGGCTATTTAAACAATAAATATGTCAGTTTGTTTGTAAAAGTTTGAGAAAGCCTACGGGTGAAAGCGCTTACTTTTGTTTTATCAAAAATAAAGTACTTTTTACGAACGTGAAGTATCGCTGGAGTTATTGCACTAGGAATACCTACAGTTTGTTGGAAATCTGTTATCTGTGAAGCTTACTGAACTGTGCTTGGTGCCGTCAAGAAACAGCATTTTATGGTGACTGATGGTGCTATTCCATGTTGTAATTGTCGCTACTGTCAATATATGGACAGTAACAACACCCTGATACTGGTAGGACCTTTGACTTTAGCATGCAAGAGGACTGCAATACTAAAGATATTGTACACCTTGCACGATGTACGGTATGCCCATGTTTTTATGTTGGAAAAAGTAACAGAAGGCTCAAGGAATGAGTCAGGGAGCACTTGTATTCTATTACTATATAATATAAATGCAGTGCACTTGCCAAACATGTGATGAATAAAGGAAGTGGCCATGGTTTTAAATTTCTAGTTATAAATAGGCTATATGCTAATGCTAGGTTAGGGGATATTAGGACACACACTGAGTCAATTGAACTACAATGAGTATTAAGACTGGGGGCAACTAGAGGGAGTGGACTGAATGACCATGTTCCACTTAAACCCGTTTTAAAAAGTCGTAGGTTGTATAATGTAATTGATCCCAGTATTTATGTTTTTATGTTTTATATGCATGTATTTTATTTGTATTTTATTGATGTATGTTTATTTAAATAATATGAGGGCGCAAAGATGACACTAATTGATGTAGATTGGTGTTTTGTATATAAGGAGGGGGGTGTCTTTTATCTCTTGGTCTCTGAAGAAGCGATACTTGATTTTATTGTGAAAGCACTTATCATATTAAATATTTATTTTTTAAGTATATACCTCCATGTTATTGGTGTATTTTTTGCTGTTTGGTTTTGCTCCTGTTTAAACACATCAGTTTCATCCCTGGACGGCTGTTCTTGTGATTTGCTGACATAGTTTAACCTGTACTCTACCATCAGCTCTCAGTGGTACCTTCCCCTCCAATGCACATTTCTCTCTCGCTTTACATATTTTGCCATACATTACATCAATATTCTAAACCTGTGCACACATACTCGCATTGACCATCAAGGTGCTACTGCATAGTCAGTGTTTAACTCAGCTACTCTTACTTCCCATGAAATGTGTTGGTGTGAAGAGAAGCTTCTTGTCTCACACACACACACACACACACACACACACACACACACACACACACACACACACACACACACACACACAATTACATCAATATTCTAAACCTGTGCACACATACTTGCATTGACCATCAAGGTGCTACTGCATAGTCAGTGTTTACCTCAGCTACTCTTACTTCCCATGAGATGTGTTGGTGTGATGAGAAGCACACACACACACACACACACACACACACACACACACACACACACACACACACACACACACACACACACACACACACACACACACACACGCTATCTTGCTTACATGCAGAGGTAATAAGTTTGGTTCCCTATTAGAAGACCAAAGATGCATTCTTCTGAATGCGTCTTGGTCGAACTCAAAAGCCTGAAACAGCAAAATATTGAAGCGGCTTTTAAGTAAATTCTTTCCCTGTGAAAGAATCTTCTTGGCTGTTTCGTTACTTTGCCATTTTCGGCACTGTAGTACAGTCTCAGAGTTGGTATATTAAAGTAGGGGGGTGTGGGGGGGGTGAAGCCCCCCACTTAATCTAAGTTTAAAGTGTTTTTTTTTTTTTTGGAACAGCAATTTTTTTCCCTAGGAAAAAAATCACTGTTCTGACAGTTCAAAATTGTAAGCTTTCGCTTATATAGGGTCGATTAATCACCGTTTGCTTTTCTAAGCATTCAGTGATCTAATATAGACCCAATAAGTTTCAGGGTGTATCGTGGCTAATCTACAATCATGGAAACTGTGTTTATGAATCCTATGGATAATGTGGTGAACTCAAGCGGAAAAATTACTTGATTATTGCAAAGAAAAATGGGGTGCTCTTTCTAAAAAATGACATAGATTATTACAAAGAAACATGGGGTGCTCTTTCTAAAAAGTTTTTTTTTTTTTTTTTTAATTTTCTGGAGTATATCTGTTCTTAGGATATTCTATACATTGACTAAAAAGACTATATTGACTTACCCAAATACCACAATTACTTCAGCAGAACTTTAATCTCAGGTGACTTGCATCATTTCTTGAATACTGTTTCTTGGCAACAGTGATGATATATTTTAGTCATTGTCCTGATAATGTAGTTTATGACTATGCAACTAATGTTAAAATTTTAGTTGAGAGGCATAAAGAGGTTCCTAAAACAATTACTTGCAGCTGGGGAATGTTTCCTGTAACAAACTAAATAACAAAACTGGGAAAGACAATGGTATATCAGATGTGTTAGGTCATTACTTCTTTCAAACCTGATATTACACTTAAGGAGTTCTGTAGTTTGTAAATAATGAACACTGAAAAATGCAGGTTATCCCTAAGCAAAGTTCAAAGTTCAGTTCATCAACAGAACCTCAAAATAAAACTCTGACTGCACAATCAGCTCTTTCTTCTCAGTAATATGTCAATACACTGGAGTCATGTAAGGGTTGTGGAATGCAAGGGACATTGATATATGCTCACCTTTCTGTTCTACATCTATTTCTTATTTGCTTACTTATTTGTAAATTACACATCCCTTTAATTTATCTTTGCATTTCCCTTTGCCTGTTCATTACATGCTTGTATATTGTATTTACATGCATATCATCTCCATATATATTGTTATGTTTCAATGGCTTTTGTCTCTTACATATATTTGTCTCTCATATTAAGCTGTACTCTTCATTTACGTTGTACATGTAGGTTTTATGACCTGTAAATATGAAATGAGTTAATATGGTAGGTTTAGCTTAAGGGTGGATGGTTTGGCATAATGGTTAAGGTCTTGACTTCATAGATGCAATATACAGGATTTGATTCTCACCTCAAGTTACTGGCACTTAAAATAATCCTTCAGGACAGTTAGCCTAGCATTCACCCATAAAGCTGTAATGTGCCTTATTAGCTGATGCACTTATTGAATTTTATGGCAACTGATTTTGTTGGCTGACAGTTGTCTGTTTCCTTTGTTTTCGTAATGCTGGTTCAGCGCTATGTTCAGTACTTAAAGCACATTATTCTGCTTGTGAAAGTTTTTTGATAGCTGATTTCTCATTCAGATGGCACAGTCATATTATTGCTCTCCACTCAAAAGTTGCATCTATAACCTCAGTGTCATTCTAATGTTGTGTACCTAACTCTTAACTATTGTTTTACAGTGTATATTCCATTTGACCCAGACATTAACCGGAAAGGCTCTTTGGACTAGTTTGCCTACATGGTTAACAAACTCAAATAAATGTAAACCTACTAGTACTGTGATCTATTAATTTATCAATGCAATCACATTAGTCATAAGACTTATTTAATTACAAGAACGTGAGGGAATCAAACCCTGCAATACATGATAAAGTCATCCTCTGTGCAAGCTGCCATACTGAGTTTCTAGTATAAACTAGGTGGATGTGATGTATTTTATGAAAATGAAACATTCTAGCACTTCAGCCATGACAGAGCATGCAAAAATCTATCTCTAGGATTTACACATTAAGAAAAGTCTATATCACTCTGACAAAAAGTAGAATGTTACTTAAAATATTATTGGCCAAATTAAATGCTATTCTTTAATTTGTTGCTAAGTAAATAAGAACTGGTAAAAAATAATTGTGAAACATTTTTTCATCAAATTTGTTTCAAGTAGATGCCTAGAGTCAGTACTGTGAAGTTGCATGTATTATTTATTTGATTATATACATAGCATAAAATGTAATTTATTTGTTTTTGTTTCTTTACAGAGTTCATTTAAGATTTGAAGCCATCACCATTTTTTCAATACCTGTACTTGCTTTTTTTCAAAACATTACTGCTTTTTGCTATTATTTATTTGTTTACTATTTTAGTGATTGGCATGTACATGCAAAATGCTAAACTGCACTTTCTTAACACTATTACAATTGAGAATGCATTAATTATCTTCTTACAGCATTTTGAAAGCCTAACCATATAATAAAACAGAATGGAAAATTTTGATCATACTACACCAAGATGCACAACTTGTAGATGGTTATAAGAAAAACTGACATCTATGGAACTGTTTTTGGTGTTTTATATGAAAATCTTGTGCTCAAGTAAATAGCTAAACTGAGGATGCAGTGACACTACTTTTACCTACATCACGGTGCTGTCATTGTTTAAGGCATTCGGTCACATGCCAGACTTATGAACAGCCCCACTACCCCACGTAAATTGCCAGCATTATATTATTTCATACATTGGCATTGCTTTCAAGCATACCTTATATTGTTTGCCTCATTTGTTTCAATTCAACACTCCATTTGTTCCATTTAAAAGTTTCCTTAAATATGAAAGCAACCACAAATATGTGGTAATTGAGTCATACTAGAAGTTTATCAGGTTTAATGTCTGCTTTTGGAAAACTGGCTTGAAATTGTATCTATTCGTTAATTAGTATTAATATACTTGGCATTGTTTCTGAAGTTTTGTTGAATGCCTATTTTCAAGCATGTGAATCTGGCACAGATTTGTTTCACTAATGTTTATTCATAATGTTGTGTAATTATTAACAAATGAAACATGCTGTGTAACAGCTGACGGCAAATGAAAGCTATGCGGCCATCTCACAGATTTATTCTGTACAGCCTCAGTGAAAGAAAGGAAAGAAGAAAGAAAGAAAAGAAAAGAAAAAGGAAATTAAAAAAGGAGATAAAGCGATAGTGAAAATAATCTCTCATTTGTATATTGTTATTCACGGGGAAACACTGATATAAGCAAACAAGGCCAAGAAAGTTAATGGTAAGTGCTCGCAGGAGTGAGAATGTTAGAAATGCCATTTTTAGTTTTACATCAGATTGCATTTAGCTTCAGAACTGTAAAGCATTTTAGACAGTTTTGTCTGCCTTAGTATTAAGAGGTGAGTATTTAGCATGGATATTTACATTCATTTTTAATTAGTGAAGTTACTGCCTTGGGCAGACATAGATGTAGGCAATTTATCATCAGTCAGACATTAAATTCTGCTATATGAAGAAATGATGACACACAGCAAATACAAATATTTACCACTCTAATAATTCCTTGCCCTTTAACATAATTATCTATACAGTGTAGATTTCATCACTTTTTATTAACAGAACTGTATTAATTTTCTTATTACATGCAAGGAAAGGATGTCATAGCTATTGATAAAATCACTTATGAACCCTGTTACTAATCTGACTATCATAATGCATACTCACCTGATTACTTAGTTTGCACTGTAGAAAAGATATCTACATTAGGATGGCAGATTTTACATCCATTTGGTAATGTCATTCTGTATTTCTGAGCACAATTTGAATGCAGTATACATCATCCAAAATTAGAAAGTGCTTTTACTGTTCAAATAGCTTATCAATGTATGTGGAGCAGTTTTAAATAAAAATACTATGCAGCATTATAATCACATTTCTGCCACTTGTGATCATTTTCATTATTTAGTTGCTTTAAATTTGGGTACTGTCTTGAGCTACACTATTGAAAATAACCACATGTAAAACAGCTCTTAAATTATAGAAGTCCAAATGATATCAACAGTGTCATAATATTCCATAAGTCACTGAAAGCTTCTGGAGGCTAAGGGTTATATAATGGTCTATACTAAAGGCTGGAAGAGACTGAGAGTTGTATAATGGACCACACTGAAAGCTTTAGCAGGCTAAGAATTGTATAATGGTCCATACTAAAGGCTGCAGGAGACTGAGAGTTGTATAATGGACCACACTGAAAGCTTTAGGAGGCTAAGAATTGTATAATGGTCCATACTAAAGGCTGCAGGAGACTGAGAGTTGTAAAGTGGTCCACACTGAAAGCTTCAGGAGGCTAAGAGTTGTATAATGGTCCATACTAAAGGCTGCAGGAGACTGAGAGTTGTATAATGGTCCACACTGAAAGCTTCAGGAGGCTAAGAGTTGTATAATGGCCCATACTAAAGGCTGCATGAGACTGAGAGTTGTATAATGGTCCACACTGAAAGCTTCAGAAGGCTAAGAGTTGTATAATGGTCCATACTAAAGGCTGCAGGAGACTGAGAGTTGTATAATGGTCCATGCTGAAAGCTTCAGGAGGCTAAGAGTTGTATAATGGTACATACTAAAGGCTGCAGGAGACTGAGAGTTGTATAGTGGTCCATACTAAAATGTAGATATGATGTTCATACCAAAATGTGGATTAATAATGGACTGACCACAGGAAGGAACAGGTTGTAGGTAAGTTTGTGAGAAACAGGTCAAGAATGCCTCTACACCAAAGGAGTTCTTCTTAACCCAATCCAACAAGCACTGGAATAACCTACATTGGTAATGTACATTTTTTCCAGAAACTCCCAGGAAAGTTTTGTTGATCATGTGGAGCCATGGATGTGGAATGATAACAAGCAATAATTTGAAAGTCTGAGTTCCTTCAGGTGAACCAGAGTTCTTTGAGCTCTCTGTTGGGTTCTCTGGGTATCACTTTTGAAGGGATTCTGTCAGTGCTGAACACAGTTATTAGTGGGCTTAAAGGTGTGATATGCACAAAACCAGGCAAAACGAGAAAAGTGATCTCTTTACATTCAAACCATGTCTCAGTATCAATAGAAACATGGACATGCTCCAGATACACAAGTGCCTCCAAATAACATGGTTTATTGTTAAGACTCCTGGCATTGACAAGGGCCAAAAAATATCCCCCTGGATGGACAACAACTACTTAGCAAATGATTGAACCAGATGATCTTTTCCTTTATTGTAGAATCATTCTCAATGAAAGGAGTATACCAATCAGAAATAGAGACTTACACTTGACAGAAACTTACATACTAAGCTCTAGCATGTCCTTCTTTACATTCTAAAAGGGTTTTCATTCCGTAGGTTCATAGGTAAGTACTAGGCAAACTGCCCTTGGAAGCCATTTTAAATGTAGCCATTTTCCCTTTTTGTGTTTGAAGTAACCTATCCCATTTGATTACAGATTGTCTTACACATCCAATGGTCAATAATTCTCTATTACCTCTTGTGAAGACTGGTAGAGATGGATGAAGGCTGCCAGCCTAATCAAATAAAATTTGGTACATAATTCTATCATTTGTAAATACTGTGAAATGTTGAACTTAAAACAATGTGGCAACATTGCCCTCTGCTGTAAAGAACGCTAAGTCAAGCATTTATTGTAGGTCATTTGAAATTAAAATTACTTTATGTCTGTTACTTTGAAGTTATAATTTGGAGTTGATGAGTCTGGAGTAAGCATCCTGCTATTGTTTTAACTTAAGGAATAATTACTAGAATTTACATATGGAATGTCCTTTATTGCTCTAAGTGTAAAATAATGTAAATGCAGTTTCTGTCAGCCTTGGAACACCAGGAAAGTGTAAAAGATGATGTAAGTTTTATCAGAACTGCAGTTTCAATTTAAGCAGTGAGAACCAGAGATTATTATGCATTTTGCCTTGACTATCCAACTCATCAGCACTCTGCCTGTTGTCTTATGTAAGTTATCTTAGACATGTGTTTACTTTTAGAAAGCTAGAAATTAGAAAGTTTAGACTAAGTGTTTTTCTGTGATGTCAAAATGTACTACTTAAGTATTTTAAGTATTTCTGTGTGATCTCTGAACTCTTGACTAGCACTGTGTTGTAGTAGTATTTTCTTGTGGTTTTAATTCTTTATTATTAAATATTTTAAAACCTTTTAACTGTGGCTGGTTTGTTTAGAGATAAGTTATGCTCTTTAGAGTACTTGCATGCGTTTGGTAAAATTGTACAAAGCCACTCCTATAGCTTTAGCCCTAGGCTATACTACCAATTGGATAATAATATTGCACAGTAATAATTGGACACCCTTTCAGGTAGCTGATAATATTAGCTGGGTGGTGGCAGTAATTACTACCATATAGTCTGGTTAAAAGGGGCACAGCTGGAGAACCTGTGCCAGCCTTCCCCAGAAGTGTCTGTGTGGTTGTATAAACATATCTCAAAGTGTGTGTGCCAGCTACTTGGGCAGGGACATGAAACACTGGTTGGACAGAGAGGGTGCTGGAGCTTTTAGCTTCCCAGCTAGGCTGAGATCTGGACCCTATAGCTGTGTCAGTGGGGAGTCTTATTGGGGACCTGGGGAGCAAGGGAGTGGCCAGCCCCGGACTGACTGTGATCTCTGTGTACTCTTAAGGGAAATTGCACTTTACTGTGTGTATTTGTTATCCTTTCCTCATATATGAGATGCCCTCTCTGGTGTTAGTGGTGAGGATTGAGGCTCCTTGATTGCTGGGCCAGAGCACGGGCATCACATCTCTAATGAGAATAACTGGGATAATACCATACATAATTTGAGGGGACATTTGCATGGGATAAACTATTTAGGAGCTGCCTCTATCTATTAGGAGTACCTGGGTCAGTCTTCAGGTAAATTTGCTGTGTCCCATCCATAAATCTAAGTTGAAAATGGATAGGGATGAACTTTGCTTATGTGGTTTGTTTCACAGCAGTTTTATTCTCTTTGAATATACCTTTCCCTCCAAACTGTTCTGTTGATGTTGCAGAAGATGTTTAGATCACTAGATTGAGCATTTCTGGTGCCACTTGACTTGCTGATATGTAGAAAATCCATCAGTAATGGGTCACAGCATGCTTTGTATGCCAGAAACAGGCCACCCATAGTAGTCTGTAGGACACTGGGTATGTGCCAGGACTTTGAGTTGGTCCATGTAAGACATGTTGTTTAGGCATGCATCTTTTTAGTAAACTATCTCTGCAGGCAATCCAGTTATTAAATATGTCTGGACAGATATATGCCAAAAGGAGCATTATATTCAATGACTGGCCTAATGAGGCTGAGTTAAAGGGGACAATGGCATCCTTAGATCTAGACACAAACCCTTTGTTTATTAGCTGTGCAATATAGAAGGAGCTTCTTACAACAATAGACACATGTTGGTCAAATGTTAGATCACTGCCCACAAAAGTTCCCAAAAACCAAGCAATTGGTTCAAGTTTAAGGGGTGTATTGTCGATGTGGATGTTCCCCTGGGTAGAAGACTTCCCAAAGGATGCAATAATACATTTTTTGCCATTTAGTTTATGCCATTATTTTGACAACAGTTGTTTATTTGAGACAAACCTTCCTGTAGCATGGCTAAATCATTTTGGGATTCAAGGACTGCTCCTATGCAAAATAAAACAGCCACAGACCTTTGGTTTTAGTTTTTGCTTCAGATTCCAGACAGGAGAAATATCAACACAAAACCCTGGGGAATTCCACTGGTGACTGGTATCATTGTAGAGGTAACTTCCCATGTTTTTATTATCTACTTCCTGTCACTGAGCCAGTATGCAATCCAGTGGGTGACATAGGGATATATTCCCTATTTATTTAGCTTTTATATTATGCCCAAGTATGAAATTGAGCCAACGCTTCGGCCAGGTTGAGATATGTGGTGTGTACCATTTTGCCTTTATTCATTGCTTTAGTGACCGTTTCAAAAATTCCACCAGGTTGATTAAGCATGACCTGCCTTGGCAAATCGAAACTGACATGTGTCCAGTGTTTGGAGGTTCCCTATGTCCTGACTCATTAATTCCAGGATAACTCTTTCTATGGCTTTGTATATGAGGCTGGTCAGACTTGTGGGTCTGTAATTGCCTTTGTCTGTGGAAGGTCCTCCCTTAGCCTGGGAAATGACTGTAGCTGTTTTCAGTTCACTTGGTACAAAACCTGTACAGAGGCTGAGACTGAATACTGTTGTTAGTGGTGTGGCTAAATCATGCTTCATGCTCTAAGATACATCCAAGGATATTGTCAGGACCCATGGATGCAGTATTTATAGCTTTATTAACACTTTTAGGACTCAGTATTGTGTGACAGCTGGAGGTGAGTCAGTTTTAAATATATCTATAGGGCTGGATGGAGGGGAGAGAGGAGTAAAGTGAGAACTAAATTTATTGGCCACTAGGTTAGCTACATCTTCAATCTCAGTGTAGGTAACATCATTCAAAACTAGCTCAACACATTGTTGTATTGCGCTTTTGAGATTACAAACATAACTAAAAAATGCCTTGTGATATTCTTTGGCTTGGGTAGCTGTTTTAACCTCAGACTTGCCTTTGATGGATTTGTTACTCCTTATGGACTATGGACTATTATCATGTCATCAGCTTGGTAGCTGTTTTAACCTCAGACTTGCCTTTGATGGATTTGTTACTCCTTATGGACTATGGACTATTATCATGTCATCAGCTTGGTAGCTGTTTGAACCTCAGACTTGCCTTTGGTGGATTTGTTGCTCCTTATGGACTATGGACTATTATCATGTCATCAGCTTGGTAGCTGTTTTAACCTCAGACTTGCCTTTGGTGGATTTGTTACTCCTTATGGACTATGGACTATTATCATGTCATCAGCTTGGTAGCTGTTTTAACCTCAGACTTGCCTTTGGTGGATTTGTTACTCCTTGTGGACTATGGACTATTATCATGTCATCAGCTTGGTAGCTGTTTTAACCTCAGACTTGCCTTTGGTGGATTTGTTACTCCTTATGGACTATGGACTATTATCATGTCATCAGCTTGGTAGCTGTTTGAACCTCAGACTTGCCTTTGGTGGATTTGTTGCTCCTTATGGACTATGGACTATTATCATGTCATCAGCTTGGCAGCTGTTTGAACCTCAGACTTGCCTTTGGTGGATGTGTTACTCCTTATGGACTATGGACTATTATCATGTCATCAGCTTGGTAGCTGTTTTAACCTCAGACTTGCCTTTGGTGGATTTGTTACTCCTTATGGACTATGGACTATTATCATGTCATCAGCTTGGTAGCTGTTTTAACCTCAGACTTGCCTTTGGTGGATTTGTTACTCCTTATGGACTATGGACTATTATCATGTCATTATTATTCTTGGCTTTTGATGTGGGTCTAGAGAGCCCTTGATATGTCTGCAAGCTCATCTCCCAAGATACAGATAACTATAACTATGTCCTTGTCCTGCTTGGTAAGTGTGAGTCTATATGTCAAACAATGGTGTCACCAGTTACTAAGATGTTTTCAGAAGCTGCTTTCTTAGTACTAGGCAAGGGAGTGTATATTGTTGGTAACATATTAATGAAGAGGTGCACGTAGTAGGCATATATGAGGGATTCTCTGATGCTTAATCTTAAGAGTTCTAGGAGATTTAGATAGAGATTTTTAATAGCATCAGTACATGGCAATTTGTTTTGTCTGCATGAAGATGCTGCCTTTGCATGGATGGGAGTATGACAGCATAATTCTCACTCCATGGCTCTTGCTGAAAAAGGGCTCCCCTCCATATTTTCTAGGCATTTACACATCTCACTGATACCATTGATTAGGTTGAGTAGAGTTCATTTTCAGTGAGCACGAAGATGTTCTTATGCTATTTTTGGACACTAATGGAATGATATCAGGCAGTTCATAACAAGGCAAAAACAAACTGGGACACATTAAGCTACGGGTACAGAGAGAGACTACAAATGATTATTATGTGTACACTGGATGTAGAAAGGGTGGAACAGAGTTATATGCAAATAATGAAAAACTTCAAAAACAGTATACAAGTTAGAGCAGGATCTAATGATTCAGACAGATATTTGTGGGAGAAAAGGGTAATGTCTGAGTGCAGGCAATGCTTCTCTGGGGCATTTAAAGAAAGCAGGGTTTTTTCACAGAATAACAGCATGTGAGTGGAATAGTGCTTCTAGGGGTAAGAGTATACAGCAATATCAGATTTCAAAAACATGCAAAAAAAGTAGAAGACAATGGCATCAGAAGAAAGGGTGTTAGTAGCACGACTACTAAAGAGAAGTGGAATTCAGGAGGCCAAACTGGTCACTTTCTACAATGTTCATGATTCTGTATTTGTTACACTGCAGATACTGCCAAATGCCATGTATAATAACTTGAGAAAACATGGCAAGTGCTTAATATAAGGTATTTTCCTTTAGTAATCCTAAAGTTTATACAACAGGTTAACAGTGAAGTATCTAGGCAAGTGATTTGGCATGGTTGTTATAGATCTCAGAGCAGGCTTTATCAAGTGCTGAATGCAAGTTCAAACACAGTATAAGGTATACTAATATATCTGGTTTCAATTTAGAAATATGCATTCATGCAATCAGGAGATACAGACACAGAGTTTCTTCTAGCTCTTGGCAATGGTTGTCTCTAAAATTCAGGTAGTCATTAGCATTTAGACTAGTGGTTTACTATGTTTTCATAATTTATGCTGTATGTTCCAGAAGTAATTAGAAAATTAGCCATCTTGTTTTAAACACATAGATATAACTTTGCACATGCGATGATTATGTAAGAAAATAACTTACTTCATCACATCAAAAATAAATTAAATTTCATCTTCTGAATTGCAAAGCCTACTGTGACATGGGTCATGCGCCTTATAGTTTATATATGTATATCTATCAAGAACAAGATAATAATTGCCTTAAAATTCAGTCTAAAAATAGATCTTTTTTTTTATTTTATTTTTATTTGGCATTTTTTGACCAGGTCAGTGCGACTGAGCTGTCATCTTTTTTAGTGGAGACCTAGGGAAAAAAGCTCCACCATTAGTACATATACAAAATATAGTATGATATAATGCAATACAAAACATATAACACACATTTTGTATTGTACTGTGTTGTACAATACAATACAGTACAATAAAGGTAGTTGACAAGTAATAATGAATAGCTACACAGCTAACAATGTATGCTAAATGTAAATGCAAAATGTACCATAAATTCTGCAGAGTAACCAGGCTATATACAAAACTATGCAATGTAATAAGGAACCCATTCATTATAGGTGAAACTGTATAGCAGCCAAGAAACTGATGTAAAGTGTGCAAACCTATGCCCACTAGTTAATAAGTTAGTATTAGATTAATCATAAGCATGTAAGAGTGGACAGTTTGAGTAGTTATAGTAAGGCAACCATAATACTGTTACATTGTTTAGCTAGGTGAGAGAAGAAAGGCGGAGGTGGTCAGTAGCCAGTTAATAGGGTTGTGTACAGTGGCAGGACTAGGTGCTTCTAAGAAAGTTTTTGGTAGCAGTTTTGAAATGTTTTGGTTGTATGATGTTTCTACTATCCAGAGGGAGTTTGCTCCAAGAGAGGGCAGGGGAGTAGCTATAAAGGTTTTGTCCTATTTTGCTCTTTGGTATGTATATCTGAAGTAGATTTTGATCTGAGCTTCTGAGAGTTCTGGGAGGAGAGTAGAGGTTGAGAAGTGAAGAGATGTTGGGACAGAAGGAAGGCAGATAAAGGATGGAGTGAGTTATCTGAAGCTGATGTAGTAGTTGGTGAGGAAATTCAAGTCAGTTTAAACTGTTTAGAGAAAGACAATGCTGACATTTATAGGTCTGATTAGCAGCAAATCTTTCAACTTTAATGTAGGTAGTTTTTAATTTCGGTAGAACGGTATTCTGAAGATCGGTGAGTATTTGTGAGCCGTTGAATAAACTAGGAAGAAGGTAGGCATGGGCAAGGGGGATTTTGACTTTGTTAGCCAGACATTTTTTATTTCTGTATAGAAGACCAGGTTATAGGTGCTTTTTTTTTTTTTGATGCAATTGTCTACATGGAGGTCAAATTTGTGTTGGTCATCTATTATGATCCCGAGAAGCTTAGTGTTGGATTCAACTGTAATGGGTGTGTTGTTAACAGATGAGATTGAGAAAGTAGATTTCAGGTGATAATGTCTTTTTGGTAAGAAAAGCAAGAGTTTATTCTCTTTTAGGATTTAGGATTAGTTGATTTTTTTGACAGCCAATTTTCAACGGATGCGAAGGATCTTTGGCTAATGGTGTTTAGGTGTGAGAAGGTATCAGTCATCAGCATATTGCACCAGAGATGATTGTTGGCAGGAAGTATAGAGTGGATTAGTAAAGCTAGAGTAAATATATTAAAGAGTAAAGGGTCAAGACTGGATCCTTGGGGAACTCCCATCTTGATATGGGGGGGGGGGGTGCAGACATAAAATAAAAATAAATAAATAACTTAGTTTGCATTTTATAACTGGCTCTAGAAAACAGATCTTTTGGAATACCATTCCCTTACACTGCTATCTGCACAACAAGAGCAACTGGAGACCTGCACATTGTTTCACTACATTAGCCATTCTAAATGCACATCACAGTGGCTGTATGAATTATTAATCATTACAAAGAGAAAAGAGCACAATGTCTAAGCATTATGGAAACTTTTGAGTATAACTATAGGAAATCATAAAGCAGCCAGTCGATATTATTAAGCCGTGTTCATGAATAGGATCCTGAAATTAATGTGTGCACAAACTTTTGATGTAGGAAACAGGAATTTATTCTTGTTTTGTACAGGCAGCTGAAGCCCACATTTGGAGAACTGGATTCAGCTCCGGACACATGATTTGTATAGTCAGGTTAGCAGAATAAAGTCGGAGCAAAGAAGGGCACAGCACTGGTATGCAACTAGCTTTAAAAGGCATATGAAATTAGTTTAACAGACACTAAAAGGTACAAAAGGCAAGAAAGAAAAGAAAAAAGGAACATAAAATACTTAAGTACCTTAATGGACTGAACAAAGTCTAAAACAACAACCTGTTTCAAAAGAAGGGATACGTAAAAACAAGGGCTCACAAATGGAAGACTATGGCCAAGATAACTTAGCACAAGCTTCCTGAATAAACCGTGCAATCAAAATAACTACTGCCCCAACTGCCTGAGAAGTTTGTTATGCAAAACTATGGAATGCATCATCATGGACCTAATAAATAAGGATATAGGGAATCTCCAAACTCTGGATTTTACATGGTTTGGTTTTGTGAAGAGTAGATCATGCCTACTCAACTTGGTTGACTTCTTTGAGTCAGTCACCAGAGCTGTTGATGAAGGCAAGGTGGTTCATACAGCTTACCTTGATCTGCCCAAGGCCTCTGATACCATTCCACACTCAGAAATCACAGAAGAACTCACTAAGCTAGGCATCAACCCTTATATCACTAGGTGGGTTGTTGTAAACTGGCTCACAGATAGAACCCACAGTGTGAAAGTAGCTGACTCCAAGTCAGACTGCTGACCAGTCATGAGTGGAGTCCCACAGGGTTCGGTTCCGGGTCTTCTCCTGTTTGGTATCTACATCTCTGAAGTCCAGGCCAACAAGAAGGGACTCTGGCTGACAAAGTTTGCAGATGATTGCAAGTTGGGAGCTATTGTTAACTCTCCAAGTGATGTTAACTTCCAACAGAAAGGCCTCACTGAGACCAAAAACTGGTGTCAGAACCACGACCTTAAGCTCAATGCCATGTCATCATCCTCTTTCAGAAAAATCCAGTTCCCATGAATTACCACATTGATAGTAGTTCACTGAACACAGAAGGTGTTATATGAGATCTGGGAACACAGGTTGACAGCAATCTCTCTTTTGACCACCACATTACCACAGTGGTCAGAAAGTCCTTCTTTGTGGCACATCTCATTACTAAGGGTTTTTCATACAGGAAGAAAGAGGTCATTGTCTCCCTCTACTCTTCCCTCATTAGGGCAATCATTGAGTACAATGACCCATTTGGCATGTACCTCACTAGACACCTGCAACAACTGGAAAGGCCACAAAAGTACCTCACAAAGAGGATCCTAGGCCGTAAACACTTGTCCTATATGGACAGACTCAAAAAACTCCAACTATTCTCTGTCTCATATCGCCTACTTAGAGGTGATCTCTGCTTCACTTACAAAGCCATGTCTGACCCAGTTCTGTTAGAAATGCTACAGCTAAGGAAATCCCAGTCCCTCCGCACCACACGCTCCAGAGACCTGTTCCCCATTACCACAATCAACAGAACATGCTGATGCTGAAGTGACAGGTTCATAACCCAGAGACAGCCCATGCTATGGAGTAGACGTCCCATACATGTCAAACAGAGCACCCCACTGGCCTTCTTCAAGAGAAATCTTGATGAGTGGATGGGAAATAGAGCTCTAGTGGCTCTACTCAACACAGGCACTGGGAACTAAGGTTGGGTGGCATGATGCCAGGGTAATCCTATGGGCTAGGCTTGTAATGGCTCCAGGGCCATTAGGCTAGTACACACCTATGAACCTATGAACCTATGACATAATCTCTAACACCACTACATTTACTGAGGATTTTTACAAACAGTGTCACCAGTATATCAGTAAAGTTATACCTAGTAAGTAAATGTATGGTGGTAAATTGAAAGGACAAACTGTTGCACTGGAAATTTCCAGATGAAGAACCTCTGAATTAGCAGAAAAAAGTTCTCTAGTTTGAATACATTTCCACCCCCAGTCAGAAGGAGATTTATCACACATCTGCAGAGTTTTCAAATGAACCATTAGGAAAAGTAAGGACAGATATGAACTGAGGGCAGATAACTCTTCAAAGAAAAAACACAAGGACTTTCAAAATGATTTAGCAGTATTAGAAGACATATACAGTACTGTTTCAGGCAGGAAATGAACAACATTGCCTTTTCTGATACCAGAGATATAGATATTACCCACCTGACATATTTAGTTCAACCATTTCCTTTCCCTCTTATCACTAGGGAATTTTTAAATTATATTTGTCCTTCAAAACTATGATCTAGGTCATGGAAGCTATTACCAAAACTAAAAATAGCAGTTCCATGGACCACATCAGTGTACCAGACTGTCTTATTGTTAGCACAACATATGCTATTGCTGAAAACTATCTTAAATATTTAATAACAGCCTATACACAGGATATCTGCCTAAGTTATGCTAAACAGCAGTTGTGGTGCCTGTGGATATGAATGGCATTGTAATTGTCTCTGAAGATTATCATTTATTTAGCCTTACTAGTGCCATCTCTAAACCAATAGAGAATATTTAGATAAATGTATTAACAGCAAAATTGTTAACTTGCAAATTATTGATCTTAGTCAACACAGTTTAACAAAGGGAAAGTCTTCCCTTCTTAAATTGCTCAATTTTTTGAAGGTGTAACTGGTGTTTTCGATTAAGTTACTTCTGCCCATGCTGCTTATTTCAGTCTTGCATAGTTCTCAGAGGAATTAGTGATGCACTTATAAAGTTTAATATTAACCACTATGACAATGTCCCTTGATGGTTAGTAAACTGGCTCTTGAAATGACTAGTACTCTCATTTGGAGTACTAGTCACTAATGGTATCCCTCATGTTTCTATACTGAGACCCCTTCTCTTCAGAATCTACTTCTTTAATGTGAAGGTAGATGTATAAGGTTTATTGCTTCCTGCATTTGCAGATGACTGCAAACTGCATGCTGTGACTGACTCCCAATAAACTCATATTCTCCAACAGGAGATGCATAGAGACATCACTCGGAGCTCAAACCATGGCCTTAGACTTAAAGCGAAATATAGTGTAGATGCAAATGGGAAGCAGGTCCACCCATTTGATTAACACTTAAATGGAACCCCACTTATGTTCGAGTCTATATTATTTTAGCGAACGCACTGAATAGCAATCGCTATATAATTGACTCACAATCCCCGAAAATCCAAAATGTCGAACACACGGATAATCGATTTTTTTCCCTCACTGATCCATAAAAAAAATATATATTTCCAGACACAAACTAAAGTGGGGGGCATCGCACCCCACATCCCCCCACTTAAATATACCAACTCTGAGATTGCGCCACAGAGGAGGAAATGGCAAAGTCCCGAAAGTGACCCAGTGATTTTTTTCCCTAGGAAGAAAATCGCTGTTCTGTGCTTTTGGAATTTTGCCATTTCACGTAATGACGTTCAATGAAACAGCGTTTGAAATTTAATGCATTTGCTAAAATAATAGGAATCCTTATGTTTAATACTGTTATTAAATCAATGGGTAAATTTATTGACAAAAAACTGTCGATTGATTATAGAGTAACAGTCATAGCAAGGAAGTCTTTGTACAATGTCCCATTAATAGTGAAATGTGCATCCTATAGACCAGAAATGTCTCAGGCCCCTTATTTCTTTCTTTATTATGACAGTCATTGAATGTAATGCATCATTTAGTATGGATCTTTCCAAAGATGTAACCCAACTTGAAAGACAAAGGCTGCAATATTTTAATAACTAATAAAATCAAAGTGTTTGTCTCCCATATTTACCAAAATAAATGACAATTCCTCTCATTATTTTCCATCACATGTTGATGTCTGCATTGAAATTTCTGACTTGTCTTCACTGCTAAGACTGATCATCTCTAACTACATATGTTTGCCTTAGAAATAGTGGTAATACTAAAATACTTGACCCAAATGTTTTAATTTACATCATAATATAAGCAGTACTTTTGGAAATGATAGGTTCATTATCCAATGGATTCCATGCTGATTAAGCAATCTTCCTCTGTATCTTAAATTGTGTTATACTTTGGCTTTTCTCAAATTAATAATTGATGCTAGGATGGGTTCACATAAATTTATTCCCAGGACTGGCAGTATGGCCATTAACAAGAAGGGAGGTAAGTCTGCGAGCTATACTTTGTTATATACATCGATAATCTCTACATGGTGATTCAGTCCACCTGCCTAGCACTTACCTATGAATTATTGAAGGTATGCTTGTCTTTACTTCTTTTCCATTGTAGGTTTGCTTTGGGTCCACAACCAGTGCAACACACACCAAATTATTTCATATGTGATGCTCTCATCTCATCATAGGCTGTGTTTTCCAGTCAAAGAAGAGCCTGTAGTGATCCCACTTTCTGATTCTTCCATTATAGAAAGTTAAAGGTATGCCTTACAGATCATATTTAACATCTTTTCACAGTGAACAGTCACTCTCATGTCAATTACAAATTCTGCAAGCATTGAAATGTTTGTAAAAGGGAAATCATCATGCCCCAAACCTCATGTTTGAAAGACAAAGCATCTCTGCTGAAACAAAATAAACCAAAGTAAGGAAACACATCTGTTTGACAAAGTACCAGGATTCAAATGTAATGAAGTGAAGTCTGTATTAGCCTATATGTGCAAGGAATAGATGGAGATCCAATAAGATCTATTAAAGGACAACAGCGGGATTCTGTTTTTAAATAATCGACTTGTCTGTCCTTTGTATCCATATTTACAGTCCCTGTTATGAATAAACAACAATAAAGCATTTACAATATTTTAAATTGACTATTTCTCTCCACTAGAACAGTACCTTACTGTACTGTGGTGGTTTCATTTCAGAAAACTTTTATCCCGTCCTGGAAAATCTTGCTGCAGTCTCCGATTTATTGATATCATCAAGGCCAATGATTACAGGTAGTTTTCTGGCCAATTCCCTCCCCAAACTAACATAACCACAACCATCCTAAAAACCCACTCATGCTGTGATGTCACAGCTCCCTGGTCCTTCTCCTACATATACAGAAATTAAAGGCTAGAACAAGGAAACAGAAAATGAGTCAAGTCTCATGTTGCGAGCTGTCAATCACAGCAGGTAACAGCTCAAATTAACCTCAGCACTTTCACAGCTAGGGAAGTTAGCTGTGAAGGGGGATGGAAGATGAGTCAAACTAGTACAATTCAGGCTTCACAAAAGACTGCAATTTAGCCATTCTAAAAAGAAGCAGTAGTAAAAAGCACTTTGAAATTCTGTTCTATGGCATTTGCAATGTCTGTGTTTTAAATAGTCATTGAATGGCATGAAATGTTACTTAAAACTGATTGAAAGACAGCAGTGTATGCATGTAAAATCAATACAGTGACATGAGCTTTATGAAGAAAGAGGCCTGCATGATGTCATTTTTTACAGACAAGCACTGCATTGTAGGATAACTAGAGGCAGACTAAACAATTAGAATCACTTCAATATGTAGGTATCATGTAGTCAGACTCAGAAAGTATGTATACACATATTTAAAAGCCAGTAAATAGTCTCAGAGTGCTGTTAAAATGTAGGTAACACCAATCTGCAATGAAATAAACATGTTTTTGAGTCTGGGGGTGCGGGTCCACTTTAAGGAGATAATCTACCTCAGGATTTTGAGATTGGTAGTGGGTAGCACATGGGAGGAAACCTGTAATAACAATATGGACCTCTTAGATAAATACATGAAGGAAAAATGTATTAAAATGTTTTGAAAGGCTCCACAAAATCAGCTTAGTTAATAGGAAGAGCAGAAGTTACATTGATCTGAACAGTACATGCAACTTTTATGGCAATCGTTTTTCAGCACTGGAAAACTCTACCAGAGGACTGGAGCATTATTTTACAATTAAGTCATAATCTAAGAGCTTGGTTTAGCAAAAACCTTGATAGAAAAAAAAATGAACAGATTATTGGTGCATATCTAAATTAAAGTTACAGGATAGTTAAGCTGCATCTATTTTTAAAAATTAAACTGAATGAAAGTAACAGTTAATTTTGGTTTACTTTTCTCTTTATAGTATTCTCTGTGATGAAATGGTGATAATATCTTGTGAGTAGGTGTGAATGAGTCTTTTAAATGAAAATTATAGAGATAAAGTTTAAAGTATGTTTACTGATCGCAGTTATTTTTTACTGAAAGTCTCTTCTTTTTGTTTGAGTGGCTCTTTATGTATATAGTTTGTGTTGATATGGTTGTGCTGATGTTTAGAAATGTTTGCTTTTAATAGAGTTAGTTTATTTTCAATATATATAAAACTGTTAAGTTCAGAGTTGCCAAAATCATGACTCGCTCACATATTCCTTACACATTTTGGAATCCTCCCTTCAGCTGCAGACATTGTGGCCTCACACAATTGTAGGAGTGTAAATTTAATGCAGTCATGAGTCACATGGCATAAGCATATCTTGTAATAAAGCTACTGCGTATGGAGGGAGGGGACTACTCATGTCCTTACTTAATTAACTGACCTGTTAACTGTTTAAATCTTTCTTTTGAGTGTCTTGGCTGATGTTCTGCTGTGTTAGATGTTTTTTCACTGTCTCATTGCTATTTGTCTGATGAGTTAAACATTCTCTAGTGCTTCCCGCTGAAACTAGGGTAGCTAATAGCTGTAGTATACTCCATAAAATCATAGAATCATAGGAGATTACTAGGCTATTGGCCCTGAGGCCTTTAAAAGCCTAGCCAAGAGTTTAGCCCATGTTTAGACAAATCAGCACCTGATGACCCTGTCCAGCAGGGACATGGCTGGAATCCCAGGGGTATATTTTCTGTTTTCCATCCAGTTATCCAGGTTGTGCTTAAAAGGGGGTAAAGAGGTACTCTGCTTGATGTGGAGAGGGAGTCTATTCCATAGATAGGGGAGTCTCTGGGACACAAATCTGCCCTGTCAATAAGTCTTGTTGATATCACAAACCAGGTTGAGGCCACAGTACAGGTTACTCGAGTGGAGCTTGACATACGGATATGCAGCAGTGCCATCAAGGTGGGGTCAGTGATTGCCTTGTATGCCAGACAGAGGTCACCACTGAGGAGTCTGTATGAAACTGAGTAGAAGGATTGGGCTTTTAGCTTATCTGTGTATGGTGGATGTTTGAGGCCCTGGATTCTCCTGGTGAGGAACCTCTGTGGTCTCTCCATGCTGCTGAATGTGCTTTGTGAGGTACATGCCAAAAGGGGTGGTGTACTCAACAATGGCCTTATAAGGAAAGAATACAGGGATGTTATGGCCTCCTTATCCCTGGATGAGATACCCTTACTTATGAGCTGGGCCATGTAGAAGGCTTTCCGCACAATGTAAGCAACATGGTGGTCAAAAGTCAAGTTGCTATCAATCTGGGTGCCCAAATTCCTCATGACTGATTGAGTGCTTAGGACAATGTTATTAGTGTGACAATTTGTGGAGATGTCACTCTCCCCAAAGGCGACGATGATGCATTTTTTGTTATTTAGCTTGAAGCCATTTTTTTGGCACCAATTATTTGCCCGAGTGAGACCCCCTTGGAGAATTGATGACAGCATCCAGCTTGCAGTCATCTGCAAACCTGATCAGCCATAGCTCACTGGTCTTGGCCTGCATGTCAGAAAAGTATATCCCAAATAACAGAGGCCCCCAAGACCGAACCCTGGGGTACACTGCTTGTTACAGGTCTACTGCTTGAGGTGGCTTCCCCTATTTTGACTATGTGGGTTCTATCAGTGAGCCAGTTTTCTACTCATCTGGTAACATATGAATTGATGCCTAGTTGAGAAAGTTTATCTAGTATGCCTGAGTCGGGAATAGTGTCAAAGGCTTAGGCCAGGTCAAGGTAGGCAGTTTACACTGTCTTCCCCTCATCCATGGCTTTGGTGACTATCTCAAAGAAGTCAACCAAATTTAGCAGACATGACCTCCCCTTGATGAAGCCAAACTGTGTGGGCTCAAGTGTTTGGAGGTTGCCAATGTCCTTGTTAATGAGGTCCATGATAATCCATTTCATGGTGTTGCAGATCAGGCTAGTTAGGCTGATGGGTCTATAATTTCCCGGATCAGGAGACACTCCACCTTTGTGAAGAGGGATAACAGTGGCTGTCCTCCACTCAGCCTTTGATGAAGCCAGTACTCAGGCTTTGGTTGAATAGGGTGCCTAATGGTACTGCAAGTTCCTGCCTGAGTTCACGTAGAATGCAGCTTGGGATGTTATCAGGTCCCATGGAGGCTGTATTTTTTGCCTTTGAGAGAGCAGCGATGACCTGTTGCCTAGATATAAGGGGGAAGGAGGCAGGTACTGGGGATGTCCTGATTTAATGATGGGTGAGACAGAGGGTAAAGATTTCACTGAATCTGTCAGCCAGCAAGTTTGCTATATCTACGGCATTTGTATATTTGCTGTCTTTGACCACCAGTTCTGAACAGATCTGGGTGCTTCCTTTGAGGTTCCGCACATATGTGAAGAAGGCCTTATGACTGACTCTAATAGATGTGGCTAATTTGGACTCGAAGTTTGCTTTGGAGGATTTCACTAGTGCTCTGATTTGCTTGTTCAAGCTAAGGAGACATTGTTTCCAATTGGGCACCTGCTCCTTCTTGATCTTGGACAGCAATTTTTTTCTTTTGTTATAGAGTTTATTTATTACAGATGCCCACCAGACAGGTTTACTCTTCCTTGTGGAGGATGATTTAGTTCTGTTGGGTATTCCTGATTCCATGCATCTATATAAATGCTTGTATAGTGCTTTGGTATAGTTTTGGATATTGGTGCCAATTCCTACAGAGGGTGAGGGGGCTGTGAAGCTGTTTATACGATCCCTCAGGAGGCTGTAATCAGCTCTGGAGAAGTTTTTATGTCTGATCCTAGCTGGGGGGGGGGGGGTTGTGACTTCAAAAGTGACCACTTTGTGTGTGGTTGGATCTTACCAGGGAGGATGATACTATAGGGATGCTGCAGTGGCTACTCATGTTGGTTAATACCAAGTCCAATATATTATCACTCCTTAAAGGGGTATCGACTAGCTGTCCCAAGGCATTTGCATTGACAAAATCAAGGAATCTGGGGATTTGTGTTCTGGCATAAGTAGTTCTTCCAGTCTATGTTTGGGAAGTTAAAGTCACCCAGGATTAGGGTAAAGGGTTGAATCTTGATAGATCCAAACAGGTCCAAATAGGCAGATTGGCCATCTTGAATCAGATTTGGGGGCCGGTAGCTAACTATGATTTGAATAGGGTCTTGTCAATGGTTAACTGCACCTGGAGTGTCTCCTGTGTGTCATACTGTTTCACCAGCCTTTAGGTGTATATGTCTTTAATGTATATTGACACTCCACCTCCTTTGGCTTTACTGCCCACAGTTTGGGGTCTGAATGTATGATAGTAATCAGGTAAGGCTAGGGTACTCTCTGTAGCTTTGAACCAGGTTTCTGTGACTGCACAGATGTCAGCATTTTCCAGGGTTAGGAATGCTTGCAATGAGTGCAGTTTCATTTTTAGACTGCTAGCGTTTAGCAGCATGACTTTTAATTTGTGTTTTGTTGACATTTTATATTGGTAGTTTTAACCTCATCATTTTTCCTAAAAAAGGCACTATGGGGGGGGGGGCAGAAGCCTGAAGCCTAGGTGAGATAGATGCAGGCCATCCTTGGCAAAGCATCATGGTCTGTTAATCATATATTCCCAGGCTGTCAGGTACTGGATCCCCCTGGAATGACACCAGAAGCTAAGCCAACAAGTCATTAATTTTCTGTTTGCATTGAGGCATCATTCTGGGTGACGGCACAATGCTCCTTAAGGCTAGGGACATGCCTGCTTGGGACACATAATCTGTGAGCTTAATCATGTCTCTCTTCATATAGTCCAGAGCGGTACATCTCAAGTCATTCGTGCCAACATGGACTACTATTACACAGTCAGTGTTTTTTTTTTTTTTTAGACGCAGCATTTGCAGCAGCATTAATTTTTTTTGTGTTTTTGTATATTTTATATGGTAGTTTTAACCATTTTCCTTTTTAAAGGCTAATTTTCTGTTTGCATTGAGGCATCATTCTGGGTGACGGCACAAATGCTCCCTAAGGCTAGGGCATGCCTGGGGACACATAATCTCTCTTCATATAGCCCAGAGAGGTACATCTCAAGTCATCCATGCCAACATGGACTATTACAGAGTCATAACAGTGCCGGTTGTTGAGAGACTTGAGTGCGTGTATGATATGGCTGATTCTGGCACCTGACAGACAACTAACCATGACTTTCTCCTTATCCACCCCGGTGAAAGGCACATCTGTATGTCTCACAATGGAGTCTCCAATGACTAATATGTTGGGTTTGTGGTGAAGCCTTAGTGGTTGTGAGGCACAGGTATGTGGACTAAGCATGGTATGTGGTGTGGAGGGCTGTGGAGATCATGTGTGTGTTTTTGCCACCGAGGTCTCCTTTGTTTGGGTATGTTTATGTGGAAGACCTCCACATATGTAGGTGTGTGTTGTATAGGTGTGGGTGGTGTTTAAGGTGCAGTGATTGTGTTGCCAACCTTTTCAGTGCCAGATGTACTGGCTTGAGGAGGACAGAACTTGGACTCTAGGTTCTTAATGTAATTTCATCTCTCACAAATTGTGTTCCTAGGTGGTAGTAGTGGATGGCAGTCTATCTACATGAGGCAGTTGCTACACTGTCTCAGGATGCCCATATCAACCAGACTGGCAAGAGAAACTGAAGGAAATTGTCCATATCCATGCCTGCTGCTTCTGGAACTGTTTGTAGTGGTTTGTTTGTTCTGAGTAACTTTTCCAGGCCATCTTAGATTGGAAGGGGCCTATCTGCACTTTGGAACCTGACTGGTAAAGGGAGGCCAATCTATGGCTTGAAATAATCATCCTCATTGTTCATTTTGAATTTTGTTAGAATTTCTTTTCACGTTTTAGCTTCTGGTATTTAGGCCATGCATTTGAACAGATTTCTACTTGTTTGCACATCACAGAGCACTGCTCACTATCACACAATTGTGCGCCAAAGCTGGACAGCTAACTTCAACAAATTTTCCCTTAAAAATCCAGGCAGTAATATCCATTTGCTGAGCTCCTCCATGATCTTTTCTGAAAAGAGATCCTTAGTAACAACAGTCTTCTACCTAGTATTATAGACAGTTGGACTACACTTGTCTCTCCTGCCAACCGTGTTGACTTGCATCTCTTGAGGCAGTGTAGCAACTGCCACATGTACACAGACAACCCTCTACTAATAGCACAATCTAGTACAGAGTGCGAGAGATGTATTTACAGAAGAATCTAGAGTCCATGCTCTCTGTTACTCAAAACAGTGACACAAAGAAAGTTAACTGACCCACCACTACATATTCACATAATACCACTACTCATACACATATCACTAGTCACACACATAGTATGTATCAAACACGTAAATCCACATACGCGGAGGTTCTCTTGAAAAACTTACTGAAACACCAGAGGCCTCAAAAACACAAGCCTGCTACAGCTAACACTATCTCCACAGCACTCATGACACAAAGCAACACCAGTGTCTCACCCACTAATCCCATAAGGTGTAACACTCAAAAACTAAGTTTTCTTGTCATTGGAGACTCAGTAGTGAGACACAGGGATGTCCCACTCACCAGGTTGGACAAGTAGAAAGTCAAGGTAAGCTGCCTGTGTGGTGCCAAGATTCGGCAAATCATTAATGCACTAAAGTCTCTCAGCAACAAGTACAGTTATGACTCTGTCATAGTTCATGTTGGTGTGAATGACCTGAGATGTCCCTCGCCGGACTATATGAAGAGAGACAGGGTTGAGATCTCTGAGTATGTATCCCAGGCAGGTATGTCTCTAGCCTTGATCTGTATTCTACCCTCACCTAGTATGATGCCACAGTATAAACAAAAACGTATTGATTCTTGCTTCTTTGCCAGAGACAGTTTGCACCTGGCATCCCTAGGTTTTCAGCTGCTGGAAAAGGCTTTTGCCTCCCCCATAGTGCCTTTTTTAGGCAAGGTCTTGAAAACAATATTACCAACATGAAATTAACCAATCAGAACAAAATAAGGGTCATTTTGCTAAATGCTAGGAGCTTAAACCAAAAACTGCAGTGCCTGGAAGAACTTCTATCACTAGAAGATATAGATGTCTGTGCAGTCAATGAAACCTGGTGTAAGGCTCAGAGATCACCCCAACCTTGCAAGGCTACAATGCCTTCCACACATTTAAGCTGCAAAATTAACATGTGAAAACCAAAGGAGGCAGTGGAGTTACTCCAGGTCCAAGTTGCAGAGGGTAAGACTCCCATTCAAGATCTGGCCAGTTATATATCCCCATCCATGGATCACAACACCCACAAAGCCTACTTAAGAAAGCTGAAGCCAATCCCAATTTTACCAAACACACTGGTTATGGGGGATTTCAATTATCCTACCATCAAGTGGGAAACATTCTCTAGCCCAAACTCGCTAACACAAAAGTTCCTTGACTTTATGACTTCAGATGCCCTGGAGCAAATTGTCCATACCCCAACAAGAAGAACAAACATTCTAGATCTGGTCATCACCAACATGTCAAACAGGTGCTCTGCTGCAACAGTTGGACCTTGATTAGTTAAAACTGACCACAAATCAGTCACCTTCGAACTGACACTAACACCATAACTCGCAAAGGGTGAAATCAGACTAAAGAACTTCACTAAGGCAAACTCTACCCTCCTAGGTGAAGGTATAAATGCATTCCAAGCCCCACCCAAGCTGAAAGTGGTAACTACGCTGACGCTTACACTAAAGCCTTGTACAATCACTTGCGTAAGTCTATAAACTTGGCTGTATCAGATGGAATAAAAGTCAGTGCCCCAAGTAAAATCGAGCTGCCATGATGGACTTCCAGCATCAACAAACTCTACAATAAATTCAAAAGTTTCTGTCCAAGAAAACAAAGGCAAGGACCCAACAATGAAGAAGCACCCTCCTCAGCTTTGATAAGCAAATAAGACAACTTGTTAAATCCTCCAAGAGCTCCTTTGAGAGAAACCTAGCGAGTACTGCCAAGGATAAACATAAGGCCTTTTACAGCTATGTACATAACCTTAAGGGTAGGACCCAAGCATGTGCAGAACTGGTGGCCAATGGTGTTACACACACTGACCCCACACAGATAGCAAACCTGCTTGTGAATAGGTTTGCTGAAAATTTCACTCCCTTATCCCTTCCTAACTTACAACAAACCCTACCCCAAACTCCCTCCCACCTTATATATCTGAAGAGCAGATTATCAAAGTTGTCTCCAAGGCAAGGAACATAGCCTCTATGGGACAAGATGACATCCCAGGCTGTCTTCTAAACAGGCGAAAACATGAACTAGCATCACTCCTAAGTACCCTTTTCAGTCATAGCCTAACCACAAGCTTTGTTCCTGCAGAACGAAGAACAGCTACAGTGATTCATCTCCACAAAGGTGGCCTTGCAACAGACCCAAGGAATTACAGACCAATAAGCCTGACCAGCCTCATCTGTAAGACATGGAATTATCACTATGGACAACATAAATAAAGACATAGGTGATCACCAAATCCTGGCTCATACCAAATTCGGTTTTCTGAAGGTCAGATCCTGCCTGTTAAATCTAGTGGATTTCTTTGAAAGTGTGACCAAGGCCATTAATGAGGGCATATCTGTGCACACAGCATACCTCTACTTGGGAAAGGCTTTTGACACAATCCCACATTCAAGCATTACTGATAAACTTAGCAAACTGAATGTAAACCCCTTCATTTTGAGATGGGTTGCCAACTGGCTCACAAACCAGACACACACTATCAAAGTGGGTGACTCCACATCAACCAGCAACAGACCTGTTACCATCAGGGTGCCACAGAGGTCAGTACTGGCCCCATTACTGTTTGGTATATACTTCTCAGAAGTACAGGTAAAAACGAAATGGTTGTGTCTTAATAAGCTTGTAGACGACTGCAAACTAGGTGCAATCATTGAATCCCAAAATTATATCAGTATACTTCAGGATGGTCTCACACAGACCAGCAACTGGTGTATTAGTCATGGTCTCGAACTAAATGCAAAGAAATGCATCATCATTCCCTCTGGCACAAATTATGTCCCTTCACACTAACAAATCAGCAACAATACCCTAAGTACCCATGAAGTGGTAAGGGATCTGGGATCACAGGTTGACCGTAACCTTAACTTCGACCACCATGTGTCTACAATTGTAAGGAAAGTTTTCCATATAGCTCACTTGATTAGTAAAGGCATCATGCGAGAGCAAAATAGGTTATACCCCCCTATACTTGGCATTTATCTGGCCCATGATTGAGTATAACGTCCCATTCGGTATGTACTGTACTAAGCACCTGAAGCAATTAGAGACACCTCAGAGGTTTCTAACAAAGAAGATTAAGGGTCTCCAGCATGTACCTTACATTGTCCAACTAAAGTCCCTATCAGTATACTCCGTATCATATAGACTTCTTGGGGGAGACTTATACCTGGCCTACAGAGTAACCCAAGACCCAAGCCTAATGAACCTTACTGCATATCCATAAATCAAATGGGTCTAGGACTACCCATTCCAGTGACTTAAATATGGCCTGCTTTTTAAATAAGATTTGTTGGAGGGACTGATTTTTCTCCCACTGACTGCCACGTCATTGGTGGAACAGGCTACCAATTCATTTGAAACAGATCACCTCTATGGCACTGTTCAAGAGGAACCTGGATGAGTGGATTGGGCACCATAAATTCTTACCAGAGATGGCGCTCACAACCCTTCTGGATATGGACAGTCTTCACTAAATGTATTCTTGAATATTGACTAGTACTTCTACATTGATATAGTGGGTTGAAATGGCTAGGCTTAAAATGACCTCCGGGTCGATAGCCTAGTAATCTCCTATGATCCTATGATTTTATAACTTAGAATGGTTGTTAGGGATGCTCCCAAAGTGAAATGCTGGAAAACAACAGCACCGACTGGACTATATCAGAGCAGTGTGGTACTGGCAGAGTGGCTGACAGATAGGTGTCAAGAAATTTTAAAGATGGGAGATATGCAATAAAGAATAAGTACATCCATTATTATACTGCACAATCTGGAATTCAGTTCTATTGGACCCAGCTCTTTTGTAATAAATAGATCCTCTGTGTAAATTGAAGTGTGAACTAGTAAAAGTACTTGTTTTCTTCCAGTATTAAGGTCTTTTCATGCTGTGCAGCAAGAGAACAGTTTGCATTAACAGTTATTGGTTTATTTATCAGCAGGTTAAAGCAGTGGTGCAGAGATGTGGGAAGGGAAGCAAAAACATGGACCCTTGGAAAAATGATGAAGCATTAAGAAAGATAAAGCCAGCTCTATAAATCAAGACATCTGAGAACAGTGTAAACATGCATTACTTCATAGCATACCAATGTATAGTCAAAGAGTAAGACAGGGAGGAAGAAAGAGAAGGGGATGATGCAAGCTATCAATAAAGGGTATCAGAGGATGCACTAAACCATGGGACCAGAAAATGGGGTTCATTTTTGTCTGGTACCTCACAACAAAGACATTACTTCAAGACTGTAGAAAGAATAATCATTTTGGTTGGAAATGCAATCAAACAAAGGCTGCCCCCCCCACCCACATGTACCAGTATTATCTAAAGGCCTAGAAACATTAGGAAAGTTCTATAAAAATATGGAAGACGCTCTTCAAGACTAATCCCCCAGATCATGGAAATTCTGTTCATTTGCAAATGAAAAACGGGATGTCACTAAATGATCTGCCAGTGTCGCTTTCCATATTCAGTGTTACTAAAAATTGAACAACTAAAGACAGGGCAACCTTGGCTTCAGATTCATACCTTAAATGTATTCTCCTCTTCATGACATTTGTAGGATGAATTTTGCTCTCCTAAATGTGTTGATATTACTGGTAATCATCCAGCAGAGTGGAACAAGGTTTTTCTTTTATTTTCCTTTTTCTGATGTCCTAATATAACTGTATGTGCTCATCATAAGCTTGATATGTTTATGCATGGCAAGTTGAGATTACTCAGTGTGATTATGGACTGAACCTTGCACATATGTTTACAGTTCATTTGTTTCTACACACTGTTATACTGTAATGTTTTATGTTTTTACAGCTTGTAGTCATTGATATGTTATATTCCTTCCCTGATTTATTTGTAAGACTTATAATAAAAAATATTTAATGAAAAAATTAAGCACATTAATTTAGTTGCATGCTAGCTTAACACTGCAAAAGGAAGAGCTCCCTATACATTAAGCTGTTGATTTGACTTCAACTAGCATTCTGGTTCTTAGAATTTTGATCTGGAAACGTGGCAAAGATTTGAGTAGCCAGTGGCTAACTTTCCTGTCTGTGAGTGTGTTTGAGTTTTATGCTGTTGAACAGTGTTCTGTGGAAGACAGCATGGTTACTAGTTGCATGCAAATGTGGAAAATTAGATAGGCATTCACAGCAGATCGCATGCATGCATCTGGTCTAGATATTCTTCGTCTGCCTCGAGGCAGAATGGTGGATTAGGCGTAAAATTAAAACACCTAACCCTTCAATGTGATGTATATGGAGGTCGTTGCTTACAAGGCAATGGTCAGTACACAGGAATTGACATCATTTGGTGTAGGTGAGGAAATAATTAATAAAAGGAAAACTTTCTAGTTTTGTTTAAGGTGCACCTAAACAACTCTGATTATTTTAAATCTAAGCGTAATAACAACTGTGACCTTCGAGGCTTGTTATTCCTTCTTCCCAATGCTTTGATCATTCCTACTTTACCATCAGTACCCCACTTCTTAAATCTGCCCATCTAAGCCTCCCATCTGTGTGCTTCTTCAAGAGTTCTTTAAGCATTTCCAACAAACAGTTAAGCAAATCCTAAAATAAAAGTATCCCACAGATTGAATAACACACTCCCACTATTGGAAAATCTGCTGTTTATTTAATTTCCAGTTGAGTGATGCCTATATTTGATATTTTGCTATGCTCTGGAATTTTCCCAGGCTTTTAGAAATTGATTACTAGTATTCCACTACATAACTGTATCAGGTGTTACCATCTTTGTATCTTACCACACCTTTCAGCTTCTCTACTGTTCATAAATCGAATAATGTCTAACATCTAGTCAACTCAGTCAGTGCTTCAAATATTAATGAGCAATAGTGCTTCAGTCCAGATAACTCAAATACATTTTAATAATACAACTTCCCTTTTTTATAACTCCCTTTACACCTTAATCTCATTTCACTTAACACATTTGTTTTTAAATAAGGTATTATCAGATGAAGAAAATGACATCTTTTTGAAATACCTCGGCATCTGGTTTGATCACCTAACATTTTCATTATACAGTGACGTCATGGTAAAAGCAAATAGTAAAAATAAGAAAAGAAAAATAATATTGCTGCCTCCTTCAGCCAGTTGTCCACTAGGAGATCTGTTCTTATGCCACATATAGAATTTATCTTCCTAACTTTGCTACAACATTACTTACTAACATTACCTTGCAAAATCAAACTTTTTTTTCCATTGCATGAGCATTCCTGTGTGCCTCCAAAAAGAGATGCCCAGCTTCCCACATCATCTCTATTTTTCTCTCTGATTTCTTACATTTAAGCCTCTTAATATCAAGCATGGCCCTACTATCTATATTTCTTTTATTTGCATCCATTCTCTGATAATCTGCTTTATGCGTTATACGTTTGCATTAATTTATGGTCCTATTCTGGCAGCCAGTAGACACAAACCTTTAAGGCTCATTCTTGGCAGTATCAGAGTTTGGTAAACACATCATTATTTTATATGAATATGTAGCATGCTTTTGTTGTCTTAAATTGATAGTGTGTGTGTGTGTGTGTGTGCGTGCATTCGTGTGTGTGCATGCATGCATGTGTACGTATGTGCTTGTGTGTGTGTGTGTGTGTGTGTGTGTGTGTGCATTCATATGTGTGTGTGTGTGTGTGTGTGTGTGTGTGTGTGTGTGTGTGTGTGTGTGTGTGTGTGTGTGTGCATGTGTGTGCGTATGTGTGCATGTGTGTGTCTGTGTGTGTGTGTGTGTGTGTGTGTGTGTGTGCATGCATGTGCATGTGTGTGTGTGTGTGTGTGTGTGTGTGTGTGTGTGTGTGTGCGTGTGCATGTGTGCATGTGTGTGTGTGTGTGTGTGTGTGTGTGTGTGTGTGTGTGTGTGTGTGTGTGTGTGTGTGTGTGTGTGTGTGTGTGTGTGTGTGTGTGTGTGTGTGTGCGTCTGCATGTGTGTGCAATTACAAGTTGGACTGACACATAAGTCTGTAATGCTAAATACCCTCGAGTATGTAACTAAATGTACTATGCAAGAACAAGAAAGAATGTACACAAGGTCTGTAACAAAATGACTAAGAATTGTTTTTCTAACAATGGATATGAAAAGGAAATTGTTCTATTTGTGGACATGTGTTATAAGGGAGATTAAGAAACAGTAGAGATTGTACCATCTTGTCTCCTACATTACAGTTATAGTTAAAAGAGTAGAATGGAAAATCCTTTACAAATATACTTGGACATAATCTAAAAACATTGGGTCTGAATGATTTCATTATTTTCTATCCAATGATTCAGATAAAATCTGAAGTAATATGTAAATTATGTTTCAAAAAAAATATTGGCAGAATATCTTCTTTTGAAACAACTAAATTCAGTTATTATTTTTATGACAGACTTTGCTAAGAAGCTAAAACAACAGCAAAGCAGCAAAGCAACAACAGCAAATACAATGAAGAACAAAGACCAGGAACCCAATGAATACAATGTATCAATGTGCAACGAAGAACAAAGACCAGGAACCCAATGAATACAATGTATCAATGTGCAATGAAGAACAAAGACCAGGAACCCAATGAATACAATGTATCAATGTGCAACGAAGAACAAAGACCAGGAACCCAATGAATACAATGTATCAATCTGCAATGAAGAACAAAGACCAGGAACTCAATGAATACAATGTATTCCTGTCTGATGTCTCGGCATACACTGCCTTCTTGGAGTACAGTTACTTCACATCACACACTTGGTTTATATACACTGCTAAATAGGTGATTGCTATTTGCTCTTCATCTCAGCTTTTACCAGGAATGAAATAGTGTGGTAGATAGATTCAAAGAAAAGCTTTACCATGCTATCTGGGGAGAAAAGCAATAAAACTGCACTCTGGTGTGCACCCACTAAATTCTGTGGCAGGAGTGGGGCTATTAGCTCTCTGCAATGATGTTGCTTGTTTTTTTTAAGGGGAATGCTATCTTGGCTATTTCTAACTGTGCAGCATTCAACTTAATGACATGATAATAAGCCACAAATGAGTTTCTGCTCAAATGTGGCTATTTCACGTCTGTATCACATTTTATAACTGTATTCCTAGTAAAGCTCACAGGCAAAACCGTAACAGTGCTTAGTGATATTTTTCCAGAATCTTGCCTATTCACTTTGATAAGTTTTTAACTGATTTTTTTTTTTTTTATTTCCATCTTGACTGATTTCTTATGAATGAACATCAATCATATTGACAAGGATAGCAAATTTATTTCATCTGGAAAGATAGCTTTAAATTTGTGAACTATCTTTGTTTTTATATTGATTTGGCTTTGCATTCTTAGTCATCATTTACTAAATACATAGAACAGTTTTGTCAAGTATCATCTATTGTTATTTTAAGTATCTTCCATATAGTGTAAAATAACATTATTGGATAGATGCATGATAGTAGTGTAGAGACTTGATTAATCTAAAATATGCATTTAAAAAAAAATCGTTGCATAAACGAATGACCGAATTCCAAAAGAAAGTTATGGACAATGCAACATGCCGAAGGTAGACTTCAGCTCACAAAAGATGGATCTGATTTCATAAAGTACATTTAAGGAAAACTTAGGAATTATTTATTTAGCATAGGATAATTACAGAATCCAAGCATGCCCACCAGATTCCAAAAAAACAAGCACACTCAACACAACTTAATGACTTTTTGAAAACATAAGCATAGTGATCTTCTATTGCCATGAGATAAGGCTCTTTCAGACAGAATCCTGTGGAACCTGCATCATTACTTACAATGAAAAAATGCTAATGGTATGTAATGCATTGCAGTGGACTGGGGTACTGCTAGCCATAGGAGAAGATCTGGCAATGCATCCCAGAAGACATCCAGCTGGACATCAAGCCAGGCTACATCCATGCCAGCTTTCTGATCAATAAATAATAGATAGATACTGATTGGACAGAGAGAAGAGGCAGGTTGTGTGTAACATGTGTGTCCTCACATGTATGCAGGTACCTTGCGAGATAACCCCATAACTGTCAAAACCAAAGTATACCTGGGCCTAGGTATACTGGCATTAGGGACATTCCAATGGCATATGCATGATGCAGTAGGAGTGTCACATACAGCTGCGAGTTCCATCCTCTCCCAATTTTTGGCAGCATTGTGCATCAGTGTGGATGAGTATTTCCACTTTTCATTCACAGTCATAAGTGCAGGAGTGTCATGCACCATTTCTATGCTATTGCCAACTTCCTCTGTATATGCATTGCAATAGACTGCACCCATGTCATTATCAAAACTGCTGCAGTACCAAAAGCAGAAATGTGCATAAATAAAAAGGATGTGCACAGCAGATAGCGTCATAACAAAAAAGATGGCAGCATGACCTGGGAGTGTACTTGATGCACGATGCTGCTATATGGAAAGAAAATGATGCGATGACCTTGTTCCAAAATGGTAAAATACCAGAGTGACTACTACTTGGTGAGTGAAGGAAGGCTATGCAGTAAACAGAATCCAAACCATTCAACGGTATCTATAATATCAATAAATGTGTCACCCGCTTCCCACAAACAGGTGGATGCAGTTACCACTAGAGCCATCGCTAATGACACCATAAAGAGCCTCATCAACCCAGCTGGGAATGCAACAGACTACACACTGTGACAAGAAGCATCAATGAGCATGTGTTTGGTCTGATGCAATCCAGATTTAGATGTCTGGACACATGCTTTGGTGCACTGCAATACATACTTGAAAAAGCATCAAAGATGATTACTGTGTGTCTCATGCTATATAACATGTTAACAGCAAAGTGTGGCGGCTTGCCAGCTGCAGGTGTGAGAGATCTACCCCTCAAACACCAGATGTCTCAAGTCAAAATTACTCAGCTGTAAGAAGAGGATCAGGGGGACACAGGGGGAAGGAGAAATTGGCATGGGGTGGAGGACATGGACTCATGTCTAGACTCAGGCAAAATGACAGGATCTAAAACACACTTTTGAGTCATAAATGGCCACAGGTACACAAGTACACAAAGTAAACTCTGATGTTCACATACTGACCCAAAACAGCAGCACCATTTACAACTAATAGACATGACCTATCAGTTGTACAAAGTGAGCATCATACACATGCTAAACACTGAGAGGAAACAGCAATTCAGGAAGACTGCCTGCAAAGTACATCACCAAATAGGAACAAACAAGCACCTGTGTGGGATGCAGGAGATGTGTACAACACAGGTATTCAATGGACAGGTAGGATACCATCATACAGAGTAATACCATAGAACACTACTTGTCCAGTAGACACATTCACAAGAAAGCAAGCTTCATGACATATATGGGAATGCACAAAAACAATGACCGTACAATAACAGTGCTGTCTCACCTGCACATTTTATCACTGCGACATGGATCATTTCCATATAATATATGTGCAAACATGCAGAGCAGCAATGAAACTGACCACAGCATACCTGTAACATACATTAATGTTCCTGATACAGCAACATAAGTATGTATATACATATATGTACAGATTCAGTAAGATATGGGAAAGTACACATTGTTAATACAAGTTGCTGTTTGTCTTTTTGACTTTTCCCGGTTAGGGGTCGCCACAGCGGAACTCCGGTCAGCTAATAATTGGCAGTAGATTTTATGGTGCCGAGTTGCCAGCTCGATGCCCAAACTTCAGTGAAGGCATGCCCATTCACGCATGTCTTTCGAACACCACTCGACCGCGGGGAGGACATGCAGACTCCACACAGAAGGCACTCTAGCCAAGAATTGAACCGGAGAACCTCTTGCTGTGAGGCAACAATGGTACCGCTGCACCACCGCGGCTTACTACATTGGAAATACAAGTAAGGATGGCAATTGAAAATTGAATTAATTACTCAGAAAGGCAGTTAGTTATGGTGTTAGACATGTGCAGGACCATATTAAAATGCCATACATGACACGGATATGTATACAGAAGCATAGCTGTGCATGTGTAAATGTCTGACAATGCAGACTGTAAGGAAAACAGCAAACATATCTCTTCACTGACAAAGATGCAGACATTAAAGCATGATATCACATAGTACATTACTGTTGCCAATATCATCACTAACAGAAGTCAATGTCAATAAGTAATCCATATACACTGGATGGTGCAGTGGTGCAGCGGTAGCGTTGTCGCCTCAAAGCAAGAGGTTCTCCCGTTCGATTCTTGGGTGGGGTACTTTCTGTGCAGTCTGCATGTTCTCCCTGCATTTGTGTGGGATTCCTCTGAGTGCACCGGTTTCCTCCCACATTAAAAGACATATGTCTGGAGCATTTCTCCCCAGGCCTCTGCTGAAAATTGATTTTGCTCCAAGTCAGACTTTTCCAGTTAACAAATGTTAAATAAATAAATATAAATAAATAAATATCCACAAATTACTATATTCACATATCATAAAAAATATAAGAAAAACTTGGGACATCAGATATGTCAGCAACTACAGATGCATAACCGAGTCAGTGATGAGCACAGTGTTCATCATTGCCACAGAGACAGAATGCCACAACAGGACACGCATTGGATCAACTGTCAGCATTACATTAATGTAGTCTAGGGCACCCATAAGAACATCTCACACCACATTCCTGACTGCCTCTACCACATCTGGAAACACTTGCCCCATGTTGAGCAGCAGAGGAGCCAGATGTGGTGAGACTTGCAGATGTAGTGTGGGATGTAACATGACTGTGATGTAATCATTTGGACATACCTGTTGGGTTCACACTGGAGTGGCTATCAGCAGATGTGTTTGCACACTGCAGTAGAGACATCGATTACCAATGACCATGTGTGGGCCTAATGAAGGACATCTGCCTCTGCCCACTGAAGGTACTTGGTTAGTACAGTTTCAGCATGCAATACCCAGTTAGTACTACAGCATTCTCTAATACTGCCATATTAAGGCTTTTGACAGAGTGTGCAACAGACAACATGCTGTCATACTGTGAGGCCAATGCAGACATGATCTGACCATGTCTGTTTTCTTGACCTTTGTGTGACACATACAGCTGATCTGCTACATGATTGGTTGCATGACCAAGAGCATGAAGGTCAGCTCCGTAATGTAGCTGGGAATGTTCATTCCCCTGTAATAATAGGTGAGCACCCTCTAACATATGTCCATGCAGAGCAGCAACACTCCCATGTGTCCTGCGATAGGCACTACATTTCAGTGGTGGGAAGAGTCACCCTCATCACCTGAGTCTGCTTGGGATGATGGCTCATGGACATCATCATGTGCAGCAGCTTTCATCACCACACACTCAGAATGTCCAGCCACATTATCCTCAATATCTGAGGCTACAGCATGATCCACATGGCTGTTCCTTCTGGGTCGAACAGCAAACCCAAATCTGTGGCCTGTGTGCCATGGGTTGTGCTGTCACAGTTATCCACATCACATCCCAACTCAGGATCAATGGACAGGCTACTGGAAGAGGAGGCAGACAGTGGAAGGGATACAAGAAAAATCAGATGACACAGGTTACTTACATGCATAAACATTGCATGATGCAACTTAGCAATGATAAATGGGCCAACTATATGACTACAGTGTTAATGGGGTTATGGACTTACTAGCACAAAGTGCCTGGGTGAAAATCATGGACCCTGTATAACAGAGAGAGAGAGACTGAGAGACAGAGAGATATTAAATGCAGACAACATATGGCACATTGTTGACAATTGTAAAGAAACAGTATATTAAAACATACCTCACATGCCTTGGTAGGACCCACCACCCTACATGAGGTTTGAAATGAAACTCTCATGGGGAAGCATAAACAATACATAATCAGAAAGCAAATAGTGGCCATCTTGATGCATTCCAACAGAGGTATAACACACAATACAATATATACACATACCATTTGGTAGAAGCTGCTGTGAATTTTGCTGTTGTCCTAGGCAGGTATGGAATAATACAGTAGTCAGAAGGTACACAGATGTGATCATCAATAGTGACATGTAATAAACCTATGGAATACCTTACCATGTATGCCATTCCTGTTTGAGAAGTGTATTAACAGTGGTACCTGTAGCTCCTGTAAGATGATAAAGGCCCACTAAAGTCAGCATGTGGGATTGCTCAACAGTTATGATGGCAGGCAAAGGCACGTGACATGACAAATTGTGAACATGTTATTCAGATGTTCCTATGTATGGAAACAAACATCATGAATAACATGCATCACAGTTGCGCTCTAATGAGATTATTTGGATACATTTAAGTGACATGGGCTGATGCTGTGCTGATACTGAGGCACCTATACAATTGAGAAAGACAAACATCACATGTTAATGATAGTCTTAGTTATAATTGGCCTTTTAACACAATATGCAATGACACTTATGTTGGAAATCCACATGCTGTGTGTGACCACATTCGCTATACAACTGTGCTGCTGAACAACATAATATGGCAATGCATGATTAATTTGCACATTAAGTTAAAGTCTGAGGCAGTGTATATGCTGTAGTGGTTATAAGATCATGATTTACATGTACATCCTGAAACACTGGCATCAATACCTCCACTAGATATATGTCGATCATGACTGGTGATATAATGTGATGTTAGGGAAGTCATGATATCATCTGGAGAATTTAATGGTGGTCCACCTCCTGTGGCATTCCTGGACCTCTCATATCAGCATACTCGATTATAAGCATGTAGAATCATGTCTGAGCAATGTCGATGAATGGTCTCATGGGATCTATTGTGTCCCCGGACTACATTGATCATTTTGGTTAGTTCAATTCAAACCTCATTCCTCTGCACTGTATTTCTCATCTGTCTAGGGAGGCTTCAATTGTGCTATTGCAGATCCCAACTGATAATGCCATTCTCCCATGGTGTAAAATTGTCAGCTCTAGTTTGGTTTGACATCTGGAAGGCAGTGTCATTTGCAAATTTTACACATTTTATAGAGACTACCAGATGACATTATGATGTTATATACATTAGTCATGTTATTTGCTATGCTACCCTCACTGATGTGAGTTATGCTAAACTGTATTGTGATTTATCTTCAGCAAACTAATCACAATTAGTGTCAGATTATTTTGGTATCTTACCCTCATAAAATATGTCTGTTACGGTATGAGATTGGCTATCACGTAGTATTTTATGATGTGGATGTATTGCACATTAATGAATGATTAACAATGTCTTTTTTTTTACAATGTTATGTATTGTCCTTTCCTCACAAATGTAGGTACAGTTAGAAATGGCCATACATTACTGTGATGTAACATGAAGAAGCATTACAACTCAGAGGTCATGTCAGTTAGTTTATTTTGTGCAGTCCTAATTCTGGCTGTGCATGGACTCTGTATATATATTTTTTGTTTAACCTTGGCAGAGCCTGGGACCTATGGCCACTCACTGACTGCACGGCAGAGGAGATGGCATGCCAGATCCCACCCAGGTGACTCTGACTCAGAAGGCAAGAAAGATGATGAGGTGGATGACAGTGATGATGACAGACCCAGACCTGCATGTGTCATATTTCTTTCTACTAACTGTTGAGATTTCAGCCACCATGGCAGGGAGAAGAGTTCAGATTCCAAATCTAGATGGTAATGAAAAGCATCTTTCAGACACAGATGAATGACATGATGAGAAACTTCTTTGTGGACATGGTGCAGTAGGGAAATTATCTGTGATGTTCAACCCCATCAGGGTGGTCTCTAAGGACCATAAGTATTGTCTATGTGAATCAGTTATGTAATGCTGACACCATGATGTGTACAATTATAAAAAATGTACTGCATAGGCACAGTTGTGCAGACATAACATATTGGTGTCATGTGTAGCTGATACATGTCTCACTGTGCAAGGCTTATATCGTGTAATAGGTTGCATTATTTTACAGATGACATATGACACACATGAGCACAGTACGCATGCATTAAGCAATTACATTTACATGATGTGCTGTACTTAATACATACATTGCTCTGTAAGGGCAGGGTAGCTACATCTTAATTCTGTGTGTATGCATGCACTCATGTGCATGCAGAACAGCATAATACTATGTCCAACACACAGTGATGCTGTATGTAACATGACTAACTGTTGCAGATACCATGATGCAAGTGAGACACAATTGTTTTACTTGCATTGTCCCAATGTATACATTGTAGGGATGAAAGCAACTCAACAATGCACATATTTCTCATGTAACACAGTGGGATGGGTCATTTTCCTTTATTTACACAGGTTATCCATGTGTATGCCTTGCACCCATTTCATTATTGATTGTTGCTGTATTTTGTCTGTTCAAAAAGATGACCAGTCCTTGCCCATGTGAATCATATAACATTGTGTTGTCATACTGTTACACTGGCACATAAGCTTTGTGTGTGTCATGCACTAGCACATATTGTGCCATGTTGTATCACATTTGTTCAAATGCTTTTCATGGGAATTAACCCTCCACATAATGCATAGACAGTAATTTTTCCATTATTGTATTTTTAGTTAATGCTATATTTATCATAATTACAACTTTCATTTATTCTCATTCTATGTTATAGTAGAGCATGCATAATATCAGCATAGATGCTCATATTAAGACATTTAGTGAGAATATACAATTATTTACATGCATGTACATATCTATGTGCATAGTATGACAGAGACACAAATGCTTTGTACATTGGAAATGTGTGCATTCAGGTTTTTCCATTGTCATGTGCATGACTATCCTTTGCTCAGTCATATCAGCCATATACATGGACATTAATATATATATATATATATATATATATATATATATATATATATATATATATATATATGTGTGTGTGTGTCATTAAGAGTGTTTTTATGCTTGCTCTAATACTTTGTCATGAAGTATATATGTGAATGGGATGAGGAATATTATGTTGTGTACCTATGCATTTTGCTATTTACTTATTGCGCATTACTGTGTTTGTATAGTAAGTACGCAGATATGTTTACAGCTACTAGCTGTGCTGTCTACCCATGAGACATAGATTAGCCATTCACTTCAATGTAGTTTGGGTGGACTTCCACACACTGTGTGTGGTGATCATATGCATGTGCAATGTGTCCCTTTATATATCATTATGCAGCCTGATTGTGTACCCTATTCATTTGCTTATATTTCCTTATTGATGTGGACCTCTGTTGTCCATCTTCCATCTCCATTTTACCTTTGTCAAGTATATTGCACGTATACATGGCATACGTTTAACATCATCCAGATTAGCATCATTGTCATGCATTTTCACTGTTAAAATAATACCTTTTGCAACAATTTTACCAACATACATATGCAAGGCGTATGCAGGTAAGGAAGTTTTCCTGTTGTGTGTTCTCAGTAATGAACAGGCCATTTTAATTGATTCCTACGTGCAGGCTGGCATTGCTTATCTAGTATTGTGTTTAACATCCCTGTCAATTATTATTCTCATGTCATTGCTATGTGTATGCATAGTGACTTTGCTTTCTGATTAGATTAAATGGCCTGTTCCAATGCAGGCAGCACGTATACAGCTACACATCTGTGTTCCCTATGACATGGCATATTGTCTTTTACATCTGTTTCACATCTTTAGTCCATTTCCCATTTATTCAGGTTGTGTACATGTAGTTCTGTAATACATGGTTACATACTTGAATTCCTACAATACTTTTGTTTGCAACTGTGCTTGTTTAAATTTTTGCCTTTCACATGCAAGATTGGAGGTTATAGTCTATCCTCTACTTGCCATCTCCTGCTTTTCCCTGGCTGGATTTGACATCCATGTTGTAGTTTGGCCTATACTTGCACTGCTGACAGACTTTACTGGATTCAATATACACTGTGTATATCAGTCACCATTTATTTCCTTACAACCCACTACTACCATCAGTCATACTGCTTCAGGTTTGATGGTTACATAGTTCACAACATCTCAGTACTACATAATGCACAGGTATATCTGTATTTCTGCATTGCACCATGGCTGGTATGCATCCCTGTCCTGTTTGTCAATTTACCTTCACCCATATTGTAAAGTGCACTGTCTGTGAAGTTTACTTCCCCTTAATGTTTTTTCCAACCTTTGTCTGTCATGTGCTGTGATATTCGTTATATGTTTATCTCTGCTGTTTTTCCATTCACCTCCTCGTTCTCTGCCTTTTCCCTTTTTCTGATCTCCAAAAAGGGCTCTTATTTCCACCAAAATTTAAAAAAAGTAATAATACCCATGCCCCTCTGACATATTTTCCAGTTTTGGCATACCTGTTGTATAGCGCTCTTGTTCACCATTACCCCACATCTGCTTTTTTATTTCCCTATTTTCCTGGGTGTTTGCTTTACTTGTGTTTCTCACTTGGGTCCCACATTCATTGGTAGCTACTGTTAACCGTGGTGAATGAGCTGTGATTTACTTTTACCTTCATTATTTCTTATGTGGACGTTTGCAGATTCTGTTGGATTCTGTATATTGTAATGACTATATATTTTTGCGTTGCAATGAAATCTGTAACTCTTTGTGAATATTATTTACTTGACTGTTGTTGCATGACATCTGTAGGTGTCTGGAAATATTTTTCAGCTGGTGTATAGACTGCTGAACATTTGTCATTTTTTATACTTTCCTGTTATTTGCGTTGAGGTTGTATTATTTAAACTGATGGACTTTGATAATGCACGACCCAGTTTATGAAGCACTTGTCTGGACATATAAAGTTTTGCCATGCATGGTTACGAGTGCACTGACCTTGCTTGATATATCTGTTTTGCACTGAGGTATTCTATTTACACACAGAGGCGTATTAACATATTATTTTTTATTTGCAGCTTTTGCACAGAACTCGGCAAAATGCACTGGATTCTGCAAACTTTATGAAAACTAGAATGACGATTCAGAAGAAAAAATAAACCTTTCAATGGGTCAATTTCTAATTTTAAATTGCTGTATTTAAGTAAAGATGTAATCACTTATTCAGCAATAAATATGTTGCTAATTAAGCACATTCGCTAGAACTGTTTATTATGCTAAAACAATACTGTTTTCAAGTGTATCTGGTCGAATGTTTTATTTGATGATTTGTGCTCCCTGTACAACTTTTCAGTTCCATCATTGTCTCACTGTCATTAACCTGCTCATTGAATGATCCATTATAAATCCCTGGAGCTTTATTAAATTTCTTACTGGCAATTCAAAAGATTAGCACTGTTTTATAGTTATTATAATTCTTACGAGAAAGCAATTCTGACAACTTGCTTTTTAAAGGTGCCTTTCATGCTTAACAAGTACTTCCAACCACTTAGCAATGCAGTCAATGGAAGTAATTTGCTATGACACATGAAAGATGTTTTCTGTATTAGAAAAGTCATTTGAAATAAACTTAGAAGTTTAAAGACTTCCAATGTAATTTAAGACTGCATATATTTCGTCAGTGGCTCTGTATTGTAGACAATGCTTCATTTTAAGCTAGTCTAAAGAATCACTTTATAATTCTTATATTTCTTCTAAGTACCATCAAAGCATAGAAATGCAAGCAAAATACATTTTGAACTTTTCAATTTCCTTGCAAAGTTGTGAGTTATGTGAAAATTCTAATAAAGTCAGGTCCAGTACTGCAAATGTGTGCCACTAACTCATTAATTGCAGAGTATTTTCAAAAGAGTTGTCCCTAAGAAATTGTCTGGGAAATGTTGCTGTTTTTCTATAAATACCTCTTTCTCCAAAATGATTCAATATTCTTTTATGAAATTTTCAAGACATAATACTTGCATAATTATCAGTAAAATCATCATAGACTGGCCTCCTATATCTAAAGGAGAAAGAGAGCTGCAAATAGAATTTTTGTGAGAAAACATCATTTTAGTGCTGCTTTATATCTTACCGTGTAAAGAAAATGAAAAATAAAATCAATTTTATAGATATGTATGTGTTTTAAGGCTTGAAATCAAAACAGTGTTACATATTTAAGCTTTGATAGCTTTTTTTTCTTTAAAGAGAATTGAAAAATACTATTGTTTTTCAAATGATTGGGATAGTATGTACATTTTAATTTGCAAATTTTAAAAACTGCTCTGGTTTGAATTTTACCCTGATGTCAAATATCAGTATCTCACCACTGATTCAACATATCATAGCCAGTGACCTGAAAGTTCCACCTCTATTGCGGGTTGTACAATTTAAAAAAATGCTGGGCATTTAGCAAAGTAAACATTTAATCTCAAAGTATCAGAACATATAAACTATGCATATTATGCTATAACATGTAAATAATAGAGAATACACATTTTTATGAAAAAAGAACATTGTTTTTATTTGCATTTCATAGGACTAAAATAGCAAAATGATTCAGGCCTATATTTACTGAGTTTGGTAGCCTGATAGCCAATAAAATGGGAATAGTTGTTTGAAAGCTATGGCAAAAAGTGCACCAAAGTGGCTATGTGTTACTTGGCAGTAAAGGACCACATTTGAAACATCACCTCTATTTTTTCGAACATTATGTCATGAGTACGTGTATAAACACACATACACAATGACATATTTATGTAACATATGAGTCTAAGTGGGCAGAAAGGTCATAATACAAGTAACAAAAAAAAAAATTCCTGTTCAGAAGAAGTAAAAAGAATCTTTAGTTGTAATGCAATAATGGCATAACAGGGGATCATTCTAAGGCCAGTACTGTATCCTGCATATGGAGGAAATTTCAACAAAACAACAATGGAAACCTGGAATAATGCAAATCATCAGACAGTAGCAAAGAAGCATATGGACCACTGTACCTGGACCTGTGTAAGCAAGACATGCTTGACAAGCCACGCTGCTTCGCAAGGGATGGCTTGCACCTGTCACCCCTGGGATTCTGGATATTGGCTAAGGCTCTTGCCACCCCCATAGTGCCTTTTTTAGGCAAGGCTCAAATTCTAAACCTACCACCCTAGAAAACAAAAATGGGAAGAAACTAAGGGTAATGCTGCTCAATGCCAGAAGTCTAAATCTCAAAATGCACGCACTCGAGGCCCTTCTCAGTATGGAGAACATCGATGTCTGTGCTGTGACTGAAACCTGGTTCAAGGCTCCTGAGAGCACCCCGGCACTATCAGGTTTTACCTCATATCATGCGTTCCGCCCCAAAACATGGACCACACCACAAAAGGAGGGGTGTATCCATATTCATCAAGGATACCCACACCTCCAGGTTGGTGGCAACGCACAAAGCATCGGAAACCATCCAGGTGCAATTAACCATAGGCAAAACTGCTCTACAATTTGTAGCATGCTACAGGCCACCCTCTCAAACTCAGGAACCCACACAGCCTTCCTGAAGACACTGGAGGGTATAAATGTATCTCCAAACACCATTATATTGGGTGACTTCAACTACCCGAATATAGACTGGGAACATTACTCAAGCCCAAACTTTCTAGCCCAAAGGTTCCTGGAGTTCATAAATTCAAATGCCATGGAACAACTAGTCACCGTTCCCACAAGAGGAGAAAATATACTAGATCTCATCATCACAAACATGGGGACAAAATGCTCCACACCAGAAGTATATCCCTCATTGGTGAGATCAGATCATAAACTAATCTCACTGGATATCCACATCCCGCCCCCACCCCAAACAAAAAAGACAACAGTGAAGAACTTCTCTAAAGCAAACTTCACACTACTCAAGACTGGTGTGGTATCCTTCAAGACCCCCGAGCCAGTGGAAACCACAACCCAAGCTGCGGAAGCCCTTACAAATGCCTTCTACGAACACCTCCAGGACTGCATGGCTCAGGCAATCCCTAATAAAACTAAGACTCTTTCCACCAAGGGCAAATGTCCAGTCTGGTGGACCCCAGCCATAAACAAACTTTACAATAAGAGGAGAAAGCTGTTACATGATAGAGCAAAATCCATAAAAGAGAAGACACCTTTGATCATTATTAGTAAAAAAATATGAGCACTCATAAAATCATCCAAGGCCAACTTTGAGAGAAAAATTGCCATAGATTCAAAAGACAATCATAAGGCCTTCTTCAGCTATGTTAGAAACCTGGGTGGAAACTCCCAGATATGCTCAGAATTAGTCCAAAATGATACAAAAATCACTGAACCCACAGACATTGCCAACATACTGGCAGACAGGTTCAGTGCAAACTTCACCCCCTCTCCCCCCCAAAAGGAGAGATAACTATCCCAGCAGAGTGCAGCCTCTCAGACATCTCCAATACGCAGGTGAAAGCTGCTCTCTAAAGCTAAAAACACAGCATCAATGGGACCAGATGGTGTCCCCGGCTGTGTGCTACACGAACTCAATGAGGAACTAAACCCGCACATAAGGCAGCTGTTTAATCTTAGCCTTACCACAGGATACATGCCCAAGGAGTGGTATGGCAACTGTGGTCCCACTCCACAAAGGTGGTGCCTCTACGGACCCTGGTAATTACCGCCCCATAAGCTTAACAAGCCTGGTCTGCAAAGCTATGGAGAGGATCATAATGGAACTCATAAACAAAGACATAGGGGACTTGCAGACATTGGACCCGACCCAGTTTGGCTTTGTCAAGGGCAGATCATGCCTTTTGAACTTGGTCGACTTCTTCGAAACAGTCACCAAGGCCATTGATGAGGGAAAGGCAGTCCATACAGCCTACCTTGACCTTGCAAAAGCTTTCGACACAATACCCCACTCGGTATTATAGAGAAACTTACCAGCTTAAATGTAAACCCATATGTCACAAGATGGATTGCAAACTGGCTAAAGGACAGAACCCACAGGGTTAGAGTAGCTGGCGCCATGTCAGACTCCAAGCCAGTCACAAGTGGTGTCCCACAGGGCTCAGTCCTTGGCCCCCTGTTGTTCGGCATCTACTTCTCAGAAGTACAGGCAAACATAGGAGGACTATGGCTGACAAAGATTGCAGATGACTGCAAACTGGGAGCCATAGTGGAAAGTACATCAGACACAGATATTCTTCAGAGGGGTCTCACGGAAACTGATAGCTGGTGCCAGAGCCATGGCCTGAAGTTAAATGCCAAAAAATGTATAGTCATACCCTTCGGGAAAAACAAGGTAACCCCAAGCTACTATATAGGTGGCAATCCACTAAGCACAGAAGAGGTTATCAGGGACCTGGGGACCCAGGTTGACAGTGGCCTTTCTTTGACACTCACATTGCTAAAGTGGTTAGAAAACCTTCTACATTGCCCACCTGATCATGAAGGGATTCACATCCAGATCAAGTGAGGTCATTGTTCCCTGTACTCTTCACTTATCAGACCAATGATCGAGTACAATGCCCCATTCGGGATGTATCTCACCCGACACCTGCAGCAATTGGAGAGACCCCAAAAGTTCCTCACCAAAAGGATAAAGGGACTCCAAAATCTGTCATACGCTGCCAGACTGAAGAAACTCCAGCTCTATTCAGTCACATACCGTCTGCTCAGAGGTGACCTGTGCCTGACATACAAGGCCATGTCCAACCCGGAATTAATGGACATGCTCCACCTCAAAAAATCCAAATCTACCAGATCCACTAGAGCAAGTGACTTAAACCTTAGCACTGATATAAATAGGACTTGCTTGATGGATAGATTTTTCACCCAGAGACTCCCTATGTTGTGGAATAAAATCCCGGTCCATGTGAGGCAGAGCACCTCGCTGGCTATGTTCAAGAGAAATCTTGACCGGTGGATGGGAGATCGTAGGTTTACCCCAGGAATCATCTCTGTGTCACTGCTGAACGGAGGCACAACAAACTAATGGGCACAGTATTTTTTAACATAAGGGGTGGCGTAAGCCACAAAACTCTGGGCTAGGCTTATAAATGCCTTAGGGCAGATTGCCTAGTATAAACCTATGAACCTATGAACCTATAAGACATTATCTTAGCCCCTTTAATGTTTTAACTATGAAACATCCAGTATTTTCTGCTGTATAATGCATTTAAGACTGTCACTTTACTCTTTGGCATTTTAATGTAGCACAGTAATGAATTTGTACACACAATGCTTTTGCTGCTCAAAATTATCACATTTTAGCTGCAGGATATACCAACTGAATACATATATAATGGTATCATCCAATATGCATCATATTAACTTATGGATTTCATGTCAAACTGCTACAATGTACACCTCACTGGATTTGATCCTCTGTCTGTCTAATTTACAGCCTTTGACTTGTGTACTAGGTACTAATGCGACAGAGTAAGTTATGAAACTAGTACCAGAAAGCATGTATTTGGAGGGTTATCATTAACAGAGTACATAGTTTCATAGTTTCATAGTATAGTACTAGGCTATCTGCCCTGGGGCATTTGTAAGCCTAGCCATAGTGATGTGGCTTTTGTCACCCCATGAAATGGTACAAAAATGTACAGAATAAATCTAGAATACTGTGCCTCTGTCTAGTAGTGACACAATGAAGGTCCCCTTATATAATAGAATTAGTTTACTGTGCCCCTGTCTAGCAGTGACACAGATGTGACCCCTGGGGTAAACTTACGATCTCCCATCCACTCATCAAGATTTCTCTTGAAGAGAGTCAGTGAGGGGCTCTGCCTAATGCGAACTGGGATCCTGTTCCAAAGCATGGGAAGCCTCTGGGTTATGAATCTATCCCTCCAGCATGTCCTATTCATACTTGTGCCCAGGATTAAGTCTTTAGCTCTCGTGGTCCTGATGGATTTGGATTTTTTGAGGTGGAGCATGTCCATCAGATCCTGATTGAACATGGCCTTGTACGTCAGGCAGAGATCACCTCTGAGCAGGCAGTATGCTACTGAATAGAGCTGAAGTTTCTTTAGTCTGGCGGAATAAGACATATGTTGGAGACCCTTGATCCTTTTGGTGAGCTACTTTTGTGGTCTCTCCAGCTGTTGCAAGTGCCGGGTGAGGTACATACCAAATGGGGCATTGTACTCAATCATGGGTCTGATGAGGGAGGAATATAGGGGTACAATGACATCCTTGGATCTGGATGTGAATCCCTTCATGATGAGGTGTGCAAGGTAGAATGTTTTTCTAACCACTTTGACAACGTGGATGTCAAATGAGAGGTCGCTGTCTACTTGGGTCCCTAGGTCTCTGATTACTTTTCCGTACTCAGTGGGTTGCTGTCTATGTGATAATTTGTGGGTACTTTGTTTTTCCAAAAGGGATGACTATACATTTTTGGCATTTAGTTTAAGGCCGTGACTACGGCACCAGTTGTCCATTTCAGTGAGGCCTTTTTGTAGGATGTGTGTGTCTGCTAGTGTATCGACTATGGCGCCTAGTTTGCAGTCATCTGCGAACTTTGTCAGCCACAGCCCTCCCATGTTTGCTTTAACATCTGAGAAATAAATGCTGAACAAGAGGGGTCCCAGGACAGATCCCTGTGGGACACCACTTGTGACTGGCTTTGAGTCTGACATTGCTCCAGCGATTTTAACTTTATGGGTTCTGTCCTTTAGCCAGTTTGCAACCCATCTAGTGACATAAGGGTTTACTTTTAAGCTGTTTAGCTTATCTATAATGCCTGAGTGGGGTATTGTGTCGAAGGCCTTAGCCAAGTCCAGGTATGCTGTATGGACTGCTTTGCCCTCATCAATGGCTCTAGTGACTGTTTCGAAAAAGTCAACCAGGTTTAAAAGGCAGGATCTGCCCTTTACAAAGCCGAACTGGGTGGGGTCAAGTGTCTGTAGATCCCCTATGTCTCTGTTTATGAGTTCCATAATGATTCTTTCCATAGCTTTGCAGGCCAGGCTAGTTAAGCTTATGGGGCGGTAGTTTCCAGGGTCTGTAGAGTCACCCCCCTTGTGGAGTGGGACCACTGTTGCTGTACGCCAGTGTTCAGGTACATATCCCGAAGTAAGGCTAAAGTTAAATAGCATTTTTATGTGTGGGTTTAGCTCCTCTTGGAGTTCACGTAACACGCACCCCGGGATACCGTCAGGTCCCATTGATGCTGTGTTTTTTGCTATGTTTAGGGTGGTTCTCAATTGGACATCTGAGATGACAGGGAGATTACATTCAGCTGGGATAAGTATGTCTTCTTTTGGGGGTGAAGGAGGCGAGAAATTTGCACTGAACCTGTCAGCCAGAATGTTAGCAATATCTGTGGGTTCAGTGTATTTTTTGTTGTTGTGAACCAACTCTGAGCATATCTGAGGGTTTCTGCCCAGGTTTCTAACATAGATGAAGAAGGCTTTGTGGTTATCTTTAGTGTCCTTAGCGATTTTTCTCTCAAAGTTTGCCTTGGATGTTTTTATGAGAGAACATAGTTTTCTGCTAATGTTGATCAGAGATGTCTTCCCTTCATGGGATTTCACTCTGACGTGCAGTAGCTTCCTTCTTTTGTTATACAATTTGTTTATGGCTGAGGTCCACCAGACAGGATGCTTACATTTGGTGGAGAGGGACTTGGATTTGTTTGGGATTGCATGATCCATGCATTCTTAGAGATGTCTATAGAAAGCATTTGTGAAGGATTCGGCATTGTGGGATGTGGTATCCACTGGCCCAGTGGGCTTAAAGGATACCATCTCAGTCTTAAGAAGAGTGAAGTCTGCTTTTGAGAAGTTTTTCACTGTGGTCTTTTGTGCTGGGGTGGAGGTGGGATATGTATATCCAGGGTGATTAGTTTGTGGTCAGATCTCACTAGTGAGGGGTATACTTCTGGTGTGGAGCATTTTGTCCCCATGTTTGTGATGATCAGGTCTAGTATATTATCTCCCCTAGTGAGAGAGGTGACTAGTTGTTCCAGTGCATTTGAATTTATGAATTCCAGGAACCTTTGGGCTAGGGTATTAGGGCTAGAATAACGTACCCAATCTATGTTTGGGTAGTTGAAGTCTCCCAGTATGATGGTATTTTGTGATACATTCATATCCTCCAATGTCTTCAGGAAGGCTGAGTGGGGTTCTTGAGATTGGGAGGGTGGTCTGTAACATGCTAACAGTTGTATAGCAGTTTTGCCTATGGTTAGTTGCACCTGTATGGTCTCTGATGCTTCATGTGTTGCTACTAACCTGGACGTGTGGGTGTCCTTTATGAATATGGACACTCCCCCTCCGTTTGTGGTTCGGCCTGGGTTTTGGGGCCGAAAAGCATGATTCGAGGTATAGCCTGGTAGCGCTGGGGTGCTCTCAGGAGCCTTGAACCAGGTTTCAGTTACTGCACAGACGTCAATGTTCTCCATGCTGAGGAATGCATCAAGTGCCTGCATCTTGAGATTTAGACTTCTGGCGTTGAGCAGCATTACCCTTAGTTTTTTTCCATTTTTGTGTTCTAAGGAGGTGGGTTTGTCTTTTGAGCCTTGCCTAAGGGCAAAAGTAAGCAGCACTATTAGGGAGCAAAACCCTCCACCTGTAAAACGGTTACATTTTAAGTATGTTTTTGCATCACATCTTTTCCGCAAGCCATTATTGCATGTCATTAAGTGCTTTTGACACTGAAGCAATGTATACCTCACCAGATTCGTACTACTGCCAGCCTCACTCATATTTCATTGACATATGCATTACCTACTTATGATGCAGATAAGCTAAACAACTCATCTGAGAAAGCATGCATCTTAAAGAATATCAGCAGGGCTATTAGAAAGGCCATGGCAAAAAGGGAGTACAGTAATTAGGGGATCAAAACCTTTCTTCTGTGAAATTGTCACTTTCAAGTAAGCATTGTTACAGCACATCTGTTCACTAAGCCATTACTAAATATCATTACTTGCTTTTTACTCTGATACAACATGCACCTCACTGGGTTTGTACCCCTGCCTGCCTAACCCACATTCTTTTGATATGAGTATTAACTCACTGATATGAGTTGTGTCAGAAAGCACACATTTCAAGGGATATCACAACAGGTTATGTGAATGAGAAAGTTCATGGCTAAAAGGAAGTACAGCAGTTAGATTAAAATCTTCTCTCTGTGAAAGTGACACGTTTAAGTATCCATTCTCATGACTGTCACCCCTGTTACTTATGCCAAGTGAGAAGTTATACAACACTTGTCGAATGCATGCATTTGAACAGAGTATTATGCCATTTTGGAAGCCTGCTAAATGAGCAATGTTGAACAGACACCAGTAATCAATGGATCATAACTGTTCACATACTCAACTGACAAGCTGAATATCACATTGGGAATATACTGAGTCATGAAAGCTGTTACAGGTAACAAAATAAATGCCTACAAATACTTCTAGCAGTATTGCCCTTTTTCACTATTGAGACTCAGCTTGTTTGTGCAAATGTCAGCATATCATTGCAACCAAATACATTTTGTTTAGTTTTTGCTGTAAGACATGAACAGTCTCAGTTACCATTTCACTGTTGTGTATAGCAATGCTGCTCTCTGCTAACTGTTATGCAATTATAAATATTTCTTCAGAATACTAATATTAAAAAACAAAAGCGCTAAATAACAGGATTTCGTGGATCTCGTCTTTCTTTCCTGGCTGTTTTTAGTTTATTTGTGGCTTTGATTTTTATTTTATTCAATTATATATATATATATATATATATATATATATATATATATATATATATATATATATATATATATATATATACACACACACACACACACACACACACACACACACACACACACACACACACACACTCACGCAGTGGATATAATAAGTTTACACAACTCTGTTAAAATGCCAGGCTTTTGTGATATATAAAAAATGAGACCACAATAATTCATTTCAAAACTTTTCCGACCTTTACTATGACCTATAACCTGTACAATTCAATTGAAAAGCAAGCAAATCTGTTAGGGGAAAAAAATATAAAAAATAAAAAACGCATAATATGCTGGTTGCATAAGTGCGCACACTCTGTTGTGTGTGCACACCCTTAAACTAATATGTTGTTGATGCACCTTTTGATTTAATTACAGCATTCAGTCTTATTGGGTAGGCGTCTATCAGCATGGCACATCTTGACTTGGCAATATTTGTCCACTCTTCCTTGCAAATGTGTTCCAAATCTTTTAGATTTTGAGGGTATCTTTTGTGCACAGCCGTATTCAGGTCAACCCACAGACTTTCTATTGGATTTAGGTCTGGGCTTTGGCTGGGCCATTCCAAAACTTTAATTTTCTTCTGGTAAAGCCATTCCTTTTTTGATTTGGATGTATGCTTGGGATCATTGTCATGTTGAAAGGTAAAATTCCTCTTCATCTTCAGCTTTTTAGCAGACATCTGAAGGTTTTGGTCCAAAAGTGACTGGTATTTGGAAATGTTCATAATTCCTTCCATCCTGACTAAAGCCCCAGTTCGAGCTGAAGAAAAGTATCCTGAAAGCATGATACCACCAACACCATGCTTCACCTTGGTGATGGTATTCTTTAGGTGATGCGAAGTGTTGTTTTTGCGCCAAATGCACATTTTGGAATTGTGGCCAAAACGTTCAACGTTGGTCACATCAGAACATAACACATTTTCCCACATGCTTTTGGGAGACTTGATGTATTGTTTTGCAAATTTTAGCTGGACCTGCATGTTTTTTTTTGTGTAAGAAAAGGCTTAAGTCTTGCAACCCTACCCCAAAGTCCAGACATATGGAGAATAAAGGAGATTGTTGTCACATGTAGTACACAGCCAGTATGTGCCAGAAATTCCTGCAGCTCCTTCAGTGTTGCTATAGGTCTCTTGGCAGCCTCCCTGACCAGTTTTCATCTTGTCTTTTCATCAATTTCGGAGGGATGTCCAGTTCTTTGTGACATCACTGTTGTCTATTATTCTCTCCACTTTTTCATGACTGTCTTCACTGTTCCATGGTATAGCCAATGCTGTGGAAATGTGTTTGTACCCTTCTTCTGACTGATACCTTTCAAAAATGAGATCCCTTTGATGCTTTAAAAGCTCTCTGTAAACCATGGCTTTTGTTGTAGCAGGCAACTGAGTAAATATCAGGAAAATCCTACTAGCACAGCTGAACTTCATTTGAGGTTAATCAGAGTCTCTTTAACTGATGGCAGGTGTGTACTGAAGAAGACTGAATGTTGTAATTAAATCAAAATGTGCTTCAACAAAGTATTACTTTAACGGAGTGCACACACAAAAAAAGTATTGGTTTAAGGGTGTGCAGACTTATGCAACCAGCATATTGTACGTTTTTTATTTTTTATATTTTTCCCTTAACAGATTTGCTTGTTTTTTAACTGAACTGTACAGGTCATGGGTCACATTAAAGGTGGGAAAATTTTTGAAATTATTTACTATGATCTCATTTTTTTATATCACAAAAACCTGTCATTTTAATAGGGGTGTGCAAACTTTATATATCCACTGTATAAATATATATATATATATATATATATATATATATATATATATATATATATATATATGTATAGATATGGATCCCCTTCAGTCGATCGAACATTTAAACTTTTATAAGTTCAAACCACATATGGCTGAGACCATATGTTCGAACTTATAAAAGTCTGATCTGACTGAATGGACATCTTCGTACAGAGTGGAAAGGGAAAATCTCCCATTTCCGCAATGTACTGCGATCTCGGAGTTGGTATATTTAAGTAAGGGGGTCTGGGAGGTACAGGGGTGCATAGCCCCCCTGCTATAGATGTTTAATTCTGTGTTTTTTTTTGTTTTTGTGGTTTTACATCAGTTATCGAACATTTACAAGTTCGAACATATGGTCTTGGCCATATGTGGTTCGAACTTGCAAAAGTGCGATCGACTGAAGTAGACCCATATATATATATATATATATATATATATATATGTCTGATATAGAGAGATAGATAGATCCTCTAATATTTTCTAGAGTTGTTCTGTGCTTGATTGTGAGAATATGGTTGAGTTCATTGCTAATGCCTGCACAAAATAGTTATATATGTTTTTGAATCAATCTACCATGCTTTTTTTTCACTTTATTAATATACATCACAGCTTATTATAGTGTCAATAGCATGTATATCAACTGCTCCTTGTTTTTCAACCAGTCTCATCATGTAGCTATGTTTTCTGGATTGCACACACCCTGTTTATCCCTGCTCACAGCACAAATTTGCTTAATGTGACGAAGCAAGCATTTAATAATTTCCCCAGGATTCAATAGTCTCCATGTAGGCACTGTGTAAAGCCTACATGGACTTTATCTGTTTTCACATCCATGGTTCCTTCCCGGCAGCGTGCCATACATGTTAATTAAGGTGCGCTTCCGAGGGAGATCAGAGGTACATGGATATTGAGTCCATGCAAATAACAGAGTAGAGGCTGTCCCATACTTGTGGATTGTCCAGAAAATGGGCTGAACAGGTAGTAAGCACAGAACAGCAATTTTTTTTAAAATTTTTTTTTTTAATTTTAATGTATGCTTGCACGATGCGGCACTGTGCTTAATAATGCTGAGCTGTGCTTATACATATGCACCTGACACTTGGTATATATTTAAATATAGGTACTGGATGTAATCAATTGAAAATTTTTTTTTGTTTCTTCTCTGTTTGCATGGAGCAATGCACTGCCTAGCGATGGCGAGCTGTTCTTATACATATGCACCTAAAAGTTGGTATATGTCTAAAACTAGAAACAGGATGTATTTAATTGTTTTGGTTCTACGTTGCTCAGTGACTTGCAACACTAACAGGGATCATAGAGGTATATGTGAAGATATACTGCTTCCCTGCCCTATCCAAGTGGCTAGACAGGTTGAGTGATGAGGTATAGTGTAGTAGGTCTCAGGTATGAGTCCTCAGTACTGATATGCTTTATTTTTGTTGAGAATGAATCAGCTGATTGAAACGTCTGTAATGTAATAGAAAAGATGGGTATATTTAGCAAAGCTGCACTCTGCTATGCCCAGATTAACTGGTTTATGTGAGCATGCATGGTGCTCAGCTCTGCTGAAATATGGGTAACAGTCCACTCTATTTGTGCAATGCTCAGCTTTGCATATATTCACTTAAATGGTTTGTGGGAGTTTGCAAGAAGCTAAGCGATGTATAACTTTTTTGAAAGTTGCAGTATGACATGTCAAGGTGGGAATGCACCCTGTATGAAGGCCAATAGGTGGGGATTTCACACCATTTGTTAGAGTTGTCACTTGGCTGCTGATATGCCTGGTGGTGTTGGTGAGGAAGTACACTTTTGGGCTCAGAGATGAGCTGTGCAGGAGGCAGAGTGTTTGTTGGATTCCTGGTCTGCAACTATGAACCGTGGCTGCTGCAGGGCAATTACCAGGACTCAGAATGTAAGTCTGAGGCCTGAGAGTGGATGGCTAGGGACTTTACCAGTGCTACTGGTTTCCCCTGCACTGGTGAGCAGTGTCATTACCACTACAACAACCTGAAGCGAAGGAAGAGGGGAACATTGGACACCTGGGTCCAAGAAGCACGGCCTGGGTGCACTTCACAGATATGTAAGCATGGTTTCCAGTGATTTATAAGTATACAAACTGAATATATACAAAAGTGGTATGCATAATGCTTTCTTTCTCTTACAATAGCTGCAGAAAAGTGAACTCACAATGTGCAGTCGCATGGAGGGCGTCTGGCCAGGTTGATTTGTGAGTGTGGTGAGAAGGTAAAAAGCAAACAATAACCTAATGTATAATGCATTGTCAATATAAAAACGTATTTACAGAGTTTGCAGCCCTAGCAGTCAGGTATAACATACTTGGGAACTTTAATACATTTAGTAATTTGTCAGTGCTTACATGAAATGGTAAACCAAGTCACGTCAAGTAACCATGCATTATTGTGTAGTATAACTTACAAACATCAGTTGAGGTTGGGGTCTTCCCTGATTAATAGTCACTGTTCTGCTGTGCTCATTGTGTGAAATATGCTGTAGATTACTGACTGAAGAAAAAATTGTCTGATAAATGTAATGCAATACCCACAAGGGTAAATTGGTTATTACTTACAGGTCCAACACTGCTATCCATGATATACATGCCAGACTTGAAGCAACAGTAATAAATAGATTTTAAACAGTGATGGTGCTGTGATATGTACTGTTTCAAACAAAAAAGTGCTCACTATTCTTGTAGTCACTGCATTTGCGTTCTAATCTAAGACAAGTCAACTGTACATAAGAAATGAATAAAGACTGCTGAAAAAACTGTCTGGTAAATGTAGTGCAATACCCACAGTAAGTTCCAAGTCTGTGTTCTGGCCAGTTTGTGTCATATAATGCTGTATATTCCACCCACTCAAAGAATAAGGTGTATGGGTCAGGTAGCTGACTTTATGGACAGATATTCATGTGCAAAATGACAGATTTTAAGGTACATTATCAAAAAAGTTTAAAGCATGATTATGCATTGTGAAGTAGTCTGTTCAAATAACTGTGCAGTACAGCTGTATTCACTGCATGTGTGTTCCAGTCTGACACTAGCCAACTGTAAAACAGAAATGAATAAAGACTGAAGAAAAAAATTGTCTGATAAATGTAATGCAATACCACAGTAAACTTCAAGCCTCTGTTATGGCCATTTCTAGTCAAATAATGCTGTTTATTCTTCCCACTCCAGGAACAAGGTATACGGGTAAGGGACCTCAAGTTCTGCGCAGATAATATCATCTATACAAAAATTGGAGTCACTGTACTCAAAAGTGACACTACACACTTGTAGAAGTATGTATTAGTAGTCTGTGTATTAATATCAACTGCGAGATCACTAATAACATGTTTGTTCTCTCTCCCCACCCCTTATCTTCTCTAATTTATTTTTATGAAATTTATTAATTTATTACTGTTATTTGTTATCATGGTTTGATATTAATATGTTCTTTTATACTAATTGTTACGTTGGCCTTATGGGTTATGTCATACTGGTTTGTTATTAACATACTTGCCATTATTTGTTATTGTGTTCATCATAATATTCCTTACTATGTATTTGGATTAATCAATATTATTTTCCATTGTGTTAATACTAACACTTGGTTATTACTTATCTTATCTTATGTTTATATCTAATTTACTACAGCGCAACAAGGTAGGCAGGTTCCAGGCAATCTACCTATCTTGCCTCTACCGGCCATGGCACCAGGGCCCAGCACATCTGGACTGCAGCCTGGTGATACCCTCTCTGCTGCCCCTGTACTACTTGTGGCATCGGTTAGTTCTGTCCCACAGGCTGGGGCTGAGCCCCTCTCAGGAAGCGGTGGTGGAGGGGTTGATTCTGTCACCTGTCAAGAACTACCAGGTATGGTGCGCAGGGTAGTTTTACAAACTTTTGGTGAATGCCTGAACCAGATAGAGGACATGCCCATCATTGTGGCAGGACAGCCTCACCTCACATGCCAGCTTCCACCACTGGCACCACAGGAGCAGTAAGGGAGCAGTGCTGACAGTCGTATGGATGGAGACTTGAGTTGCACTGCTACCTTGTGGATGGTCTTGAGACTGGGATTCCACAACACGCTCCCTATCCAAGGTGTTCACCCCCCCTCTTGTGTCACATACCAGCCCTGTTTGCTGTCTTGTCTGTCTTGTCTGTCTGCAAAAGCTTCCTCACCTTCCCAACTTACTTTCCAACATGTACCTATATCCCTTCACCAACATTTCACTCTCTCATTAAAAAAATGGGCACCTGTCCCCCCAAAAAATATCCCATACATAGCTCTGCATTTCACACATGTGTCCACTGGACACACTTAATTTGGTCCAACTAGCTTCACAATGCAGTTAGGTTGTCTTCACCCCTCTCTGGGGGTTACAGTTTAAATTCAGCTAAAGATTCTGTCACAGTGCACAATTGTTGCTGGTGAAAAACTGGATAGCGAAGGTTCTTTCCTACACCCGTCCTACACATCCCTACCTGCCTTTCACTATGTTTTTCTCCCTGCTTGCACTCCTGTTCAACACTGTCCTATCTCCCCATTTTTATTTTCTTTAAGGATTTTTTTGTGTGACATGGCATGGAGCGCTGCATTGCTTAAGTCTGCTAAATAGCATTACATTGATAAATGCTTTTGTAAAAATATGTTTTTCCCCCGCTTGCACCCCTTTTCACCACTGTTCTATCTCCCTATTTTTCATTTCTTTAAGGATATTTTGCACCACACGTAGTGAGGCATCACATTGCTTAGCTGTGCTAAATAGAGCTATATTGATAAATGCTGTTATAAAAATATGAATCATATTCAAAATGTACACCTCTGCACTATTTTGAGCCCATGACCATCACACCTGCATGACAGTGGCTCAATCCACCAAGCCAAACAGCTGCTAATTAACACTGGTGTTTAAATGAAAACATAGTACTGCTCAAGATTTTGTCATTAAGCATGTTTAAGCGATGCTGCCCTTTGTGCCACACCATGCAAACCAGCTAAAAAAATATAGAATATTATTACTGCAATTAGTACTCTACTAGGGAAATACATCACTATAAAATCAGTCTAATTTTACCATTACAGACTGCTCCTTGTCATCTTCATCCTTATGTCTATTTATATCTGCTCTCTCTCTATTGTTGCTTCTCTTTCTTTAATCTTATACTTCCTCCTTGGTAAAAATGTTAGAATGTTCATCATTGTAAGTTAAGTGCTGTTCTTTCAGTTAACTTATTACAATGTGGAGCTTTTCTCCCCGGCCTCTCTGAAAAAAATATATATATATGGTTGGACTAGCCCGTCACAACAAAATAAATAAATAAATAAATAAAAGCCCTACACGTAACAGTGAATATAAGTGAGGTATCTAATAGCAGGTAACCCTGCAATTATATGTACAGCATGTAAAAATACATTTGCTGAAACTTTAATGTAAAAGTAAGATTTTAACTGGGACCCTGTTACAGAAATATAGCATTCTACAGCCATGCAATCAGGACAAATCCATAAATAAAACGGGGTCAAAGGCCCAAAAATAGGAACAATTTTTTAAATATTTCTCTTACGAACCTAGAAAGATAAAATGCACTTGCTATCTCAGTAGCAGTGTAGCTCAGTCTTTAAAATGCATTGCAGACAATGCTTTTTGGTACACGTGGTCCTAGGTTCAACTAAAGCTGTCTCTACCAATGAAAATACATGTATGTGGACATCAACATTACAAATTGTCATGTGTATGTCTGTCTTATCACCTATTAATCCACAGATGGAATGTCTGCATCTAAGTAATAGAACACAAAGGCCTACAGTCAGGACCACTCTTAACTACTCCTGCTACAACACTAGAAAGTACAAAGAATGCCAGGTCATGCATTTCCATGAATTCTCACAGGATTTTGAAATGTGTATTGAAATTGTGGCCCAGTAATATGACACTGCAGCTCACATGACTTGGCACCTGTCCAACTGTGTGACATAATGGTTAATCCACCCCCTTACCTTTCTCTATGACACACCAACCATTTTGCCTTTGATTGTGGTACTGCTACTGCTGGCTAACACATACTTACCTTAAACACATGCCTTAATTTGCAATGGAATGGGTACCCTGAATCTGGCTCTGCCTCTACAACAAGGCTGCCACAGATCCCACACTTACTCTTACAGCTTGTTGTCCTCCAAAGTGTTCACAATCTCTGCCTATGCCTATTGTCTGCACAGTGAGCTGCAGCCAGTAGCACACATATCTGTATGTAAAAAGTAGCTGCTATAGATGTACTCTCTGCAATGACGTAGTATCTTTACCCCAGTAATTTCCAGCACAACATATGAGAAAGGTGTTCTAATCTACATGGAAGCCTTATATCTTGTTCAGTGGTTGCATGCCATTAGCTGATTATACTGCAAATCAGCTGTGTTGGCTGCAATTAGCATTTCAGAAGCACAGATTGGTTAACAGCCAATTACCTGGTAATGAGAACTATGTTAAAAAGGCAAACATCTAGCTAGGGGAAGCATTCTCTATGGGAGTTTCTTCATACAGTAAATGCATTGCTACAACCTTTACATATCTTCACGAATCAAAAGAGTAGTATTGTACTCCATCAGGTATGTAACCTTTTTGCTTACAGAATGATGCATATGTTTGAATATACTTAGGGGGAATGGGGATTACAGCATTAAGCCTTTCTTAAAACTGTAATGATGACATGTCATTGGTCTCCAGATATGTTACACCTACAGAGGAAGTACAGTACATCAAGTGTGGAATATTTTTTGTCAATGTGGCACACTGGCCTCCTGGGAATGTCCCTGTATAGTGGTCATAATAGCACACTGCTATTTGTTTGGCACTGTTGTTTTGACATATTATCAGTGGGGTTACCTCTACAGGCCACAGTACAATGGGCTTGAGTGTTGGGTGCGTGATCATACAGCAATATCTGTAATGGCACAAACAGGAGTAGCTGACTATTGCTAGTATCTTTCTTCCATCCACACCCTTAGTATGTTTGCACACTGTGCCGTTCATTCTGCTATTGCTGTATCTGCACATAGTATACTTCCATGTATGTAATCCTGACATGTGTTCCTATTTTGTCTTTCAGGAAAAATGTATGCAAGACGCAGTGGCCCTTTTACGGATGCTGAGAATTATATAATCCTGGAAGGCCTCCATCAACACTATGAACTCCTACTGTCCAGAGGGAAGCAAAGCACAAAATAGCAGGCAGCATTGTGGGCTGACCTGGTCCATGATGTTAATGCCATAGGTCACCAGAGCAGGACATATGAGCAGGTTCAAGACTGTGCAACTGATATGATAAATACTACATGCAGAGCAGCAGTAGATGTAGCCAGGGATCATGCTGTCACCAGTGGATGGTCTGCAGCAGAACAACCATTCTCAGCCACTGAGGAATTCCTGATCCTGATAAACCTAGGAACACATTGAAGCTCCCAGGCATCCATCACACTGTACATCGTGGATGTGGGTGCCACAGTTTCCATGCCAGAGAAGCATCCAGGTAGGCTTAGTTTGATCAGTACTGGAATACTGCAGCATTCAGTGTATCAGGGTGTACATAGGTTTATGTGGGTGTCAGGTGTTTGTTTTTTTGGGGGGAGGTTAACTGCAGTTTGAATCTCATGCTCAGATTTTGACCAACATAACAATTACAAACGTAGCTACTGTAAATGTGAGATATATGGATGTATTACCTTATTATAGTGCAACTTGCAGTGGTGTTTACATTACCTGTCCCTCAACTTTTCACAGGTCCATCAGGAATCAGACTAGGCCATGGTCCTGCTCCTGGTAAGCACAACACTGTTTTGTTACAGATGCAGATTTACTGCAATGTATTCCCTAAAGTGTCATCCCAGGCCTGCTGGCTGGATTGTTGTACTGTCGGCATGATTGTCAACTTCACAGATATTTTTTGACTTTACACACTTTAGAGTCATACCGATGACTTGTAGGTGTGACCACACTGATAGATGTGACAGTATTGTCAGGACATTGCAGATTGCCTTATGTGTACACTGTGCAGAGTCTTGACAAATGTCAACAGTGTACCTCATTGCTGCTGATGAGATTGTTATTTAAAGAGCTTTTATTTACAAGTAACTATAGATGTTTCTTGGAAAATAATCCCCTCATGTCCTACTATATGAGCTTAGGGTTAAACAGGTCTGTAATAGTGACAACAGTGTATACAGCTGTACATGTATTGCAACATAGTACTGCAGAGCATAATAGTGCAGATATTAATGTACTACTTTTCCCTTTTTTATCACAGGTGACTGGGGGGGTTGGTTTCTGTCCCCTTCACATCTTGATGTCACTGTCTTTTCAGACTCTGATGATGATGTTGGCCAAAGTGAGGCACAGGTCCACAACTTTCAGGGGCTGAATCAGTCCCAGAGGTTTACATCACTTTTCTGCCCTCATTATCACCTCACACAGTCAGTATGCCTACACATACCCAGTCTCTGGAGGCCAGAGATATTGAACTTTCAGAGGGTGGGGACATGGAACAGGAACATGTGGCAACTATGGCTGCAGTGAGTGTCAGCACTGGCCATAGTCATAGAGCTGGCGAGGTTCCACACAGCTGGATTGATAGGGGTGCTCATAGCAGGCCTGCTGTCATGCTACCACCTGTTGGGTGTCTCATCACGGGTCACTCGGCATATGTTTTGGGTGATCATGGAGGCACAGGTACATTCCAAAAGGAACTCCAGATGAATGCTCAGAGCTATGGATTCAGCACAGTTTCACATCCATGACTGCCTCTGCCACATTGCTGATACCCTGGATCGGTTCACTGATGCAGTGGAAAGATGTTGTTGTGAGACAGACTGCAGACTATCTGTCTTGGAATGCACATTGTCTGTGATGGAACATCTGGTTGGAGTTGAGTGTTGGACTCGTGGAAATAGGTCAGCAACTCCATTTGCTGAGAGTCCACGTGCATGCATGAACATACACATCTTCACTGCAAGGAGTGCCTACAAACACTGTGTTTCAGGCTGAAAACCCCAAGGATGTGGCAGCATGACCCTAACTTTGTTGGACTTGCACAGTGTCATATTTGTAGGTATGGTATTGCGACCGAGCCTAATAAGAGGATTATGGCTAATCCAAGGGCCACATGGCTGGCAAAGCATTGTATTGTACACTGTTAGGTGCTGTGTTACTTTTGGGGACCTACATAAAGGTGACATGCTCCATTTCACCATCTGTCATGACACTGACTAACAATGGCCTGATGTGACGTACACACAAACATGACTGTATTGCTAATGGCACTGTGAATGACTGCTGAAGAGATGTGGAAGGTGTCCCCACCCCTCTACTCCTATGTCACACAAACACAACATGTGACAGATGTGACTGTATTTGAAACCTTGATTGCATGGTGTCTCAAACAACAGTCAGTACATATGGCAATGAGCATTTTGCCAACATGCACAGCTCAGCTCCTGCTCCACCCATACCCACATCAAACACACTTGCATATATGGAGCTCCTTACCAGACACTATCCCAAACAACAGACACCTTAGAAAACCATATGCAAGCTCAGTACACATAATCATACCTCTGGAGACCACAGTACACATAATAGCTCATGCACCACTGTCTTATCGGTCACACACCAGAGGCAAACAACAAAATCAAACCTATTATTCATACATAGGTGATTATATCATGAGACACATTGATGTCAGTGTCACCAGACTACATATGGGAAAAGTCATTTAGCTGTCTGTGGTTTGACATGATACACCATACCACACAATGACACAAGTCCATGAATATCGGATAACATAACAATGAAATCATAGGTCTTGCAGTTGTGTATGACTCGCAACATATGTCACCGGATTGTATGCAGACACATGACTGAGCTTAGACACTGTGTGTCTCTCGTAGGTATGCCCATAGCTTTCAACTGCATTTGACCCTCACCTAGGATGACGGTTCAATACACATGAAAAATGATGGACATCAATAATTACCTTAACATGTGGTGTCATTGTAACGAGATCCACTACATGTCTACCTGGGAGGACTTGCTCAACAGACCTCAATGCTTTACCAGAGATAGTCTTCATCTGCCATCCCTCCGATGTTGAGTACGGCCCAAGGTTGCTGACACCCCCACAGTGCATCTTATGGGCACTGTCTGGATGGAACACTTTCCAATGAGAATGCCATCTTCATGCATCACCATGGTTATGCTGCTACACTCTAGGAATGACAACACTAAACCCCAGTCTGTGGAAGGTATCCCCTTCTTGGAATATGTAGACATTTGTGCAGTCAAAGACAGCATCACAGCCATACCAGACTGCATGTTCTTCCACATGTTCAGACCTCAAACTGACAATGTCCAAGGTAATGCAGGTGGTGTATACATATTCATTAAGGACAGATATACATCCAGATTTAGTGAAACAGTGTGATTTCTCATATACACTGCAAGTACTGTTTACTGCTGGAAGGGCACCTAATCAAGCCATTGACAGCTACAGGAGCAGCTCCTTGAATCTAGACACCCATTGTGCTTATTTCAATCTAGTTCTATCTATCAAGATATATCAGTACACCATGGCTTGGGTTGACATTAAGTAACCACCAACTGTGTTAGTTAATCATGCTGAAGCTCACTTACCCAAAGGTTAGTGCATCATGCATTTATCAACATGGGTGACCATAGCAGCCCCTCCACTGTGAGGTCCTCCCTGGTGAGAGCTGACCACAGATCAGTCTCATTAAACCTAAGTATCACACATAACCCCCCTTACAGAAAATACAGTAATATACTTCAACAAAGCAATTTATTACCTCCTGTGGGATGGTTTACATAGCTTGACTGCACCTCCCCCGTCACATGGGACAGGTAAATATGCAGAGCTCTACACCCATGCTTTATGGAAGCACCAGTATAACTGCATAGACTCGGCTGTACCTGACAGGAGGAAAACGAACTCCGCATGGCGCAGCAAACCGGCCTGGTGGACAACTGCCATTAGCAAGCTAGACAATAACAGGTGGACATTGCTGTGTGACAGTTGGAGTGAGGGAGTCCCCTAAAATGGAGGCACACCTTCCCCATCTAAAAAAAGCACATAGTGTTGTTGTGACATTGCGCAGAAACAGTATGTGACAAAATTAGCCTCCCCCACAAAACACAACTACAACTCACAGTGTACTTACATGTGTAACCTCAGAGGAAAGGTCCAGATTGTCAGTGAACTGGTCCTTAATGATACCTCATATAATGGATCTGTACTCATAGCTAACCTGTTGTCCCACAGGTTCTGAATTAACTTCACTACCCTTTCCCCACCACATGTGCCACATGACATCCCTACAATCTGCCACATACCATCTATACCTACAGAGCAGGTCATAACTGGCCTCTCTATCAGGATACACAGCATCTATTGGACTTGCTAATATCCCAGGCTGCATCCTACATGGGATCCAACAAGGATTACTAACACCATTGGAAACTCCTTCATACTGTAACCACTGGCTGCATCCCAGCTGACTGGATAACGGCAACTGTTATCCACTTGCATGGAGGTGGTGCATCCAACAACCATTGGAACTATAGACCTATTTGCCTCAGTAGCCTTATCTGTACGCCCAGGGGCAAATCATCAAGGAGCTAATCAGCAAACATATATTTAACACATGTAATCTACAAACAGTTGACCGTACAGAGTTTGGATTTCTGAAAGGAAGATCATGGGTATTAAACCTGGTGGACATGTCTGAGGCAGTCACCAAGGACCTGGATGAGAGGACATCAGGGCATACAACCCAATGGACTTAGCCAAGCTGTATGACTCTATCCTCTCAGACATAATTAAGAAAATCAACCACTTAGGTATCCATGGTAAAATCATTACAGGGGTCACTAAGTGGCTCACTGATGGAACACATACCCAAAATAAGGGAATCCACCTCTAGTAGTTGTTCTCTAACCAACGGTGTTCAACAGGGCTTAGTCTTGGGTCCTCTACTGCTTGGAATCCATTTAAGCACAGTACAAGTGAAAAGTGAATGTCTGTGGCTGACAACATTGGCAGATGCCTGCAAACTGTGAGTGGTCATAGAATCTGTGAATTATGTCAATATCCTATAATGTGATATTGATGAACAAATGCCTGTTGACATACCAATGGCTGTACACTCCATGCAACTATATATATAATTTCCATCTGTATCACCTATGTTCCTGGTAAGTAGCACATCAGTAGCAACACCTGATGTACATATTCAGGGGTGACAGACCTGGGCACACAGGCCTGGCCACATATGTTTCCATCTAATATACCTTAGATCACCATGTCTCCCCAGTGATAAGATGGGAATCATATGTCATAACTGAGGGTACTGTCACTCAAACTTGACATACTCATAACCTCCATGTACTCTTCACTCAGCATGCCAATATTTGAATGTGATGGATATTTGGTAATGTACCTTTCCAAGCACTACTGGCAATTGCACACAACACAATAGTCCCTCACAAGGGAACTTCATGTCTCCATTATCTGTTCAATGGGGATCATCTGAAATTACTGTCATTGTAGCCTGTGGTATATAGGCTACTCAGAGGTGACCTCTGCCTTGCATACAGGGCAATGTCTGACCTTGCTTGACTGGAAATGCAGCATATCTGTAGGTAGCATGGTACACAGATTACTCACTGTAAGGACATTAACCTGGTATGTGACATTTCTAATACATGCTGGTGGGAGAGATCTGTTTAGCAGACATTAACACACCTTTGAAAGAGAATCCTGCATAAATTAAAACAAAGCACCTCATTGGGCCTTGTCAGATGCCATCTGTATGACTGGATGGGTGAATGTAATTTCAACACAGGGCTTCTACCTGTGTCCCTTGAGGACAGGGGCAGTATGTGCTTGATAGTGTAAATAAGGTTAAAAACTTGGCTAGGATTGTGAGGGCTCTAGGACCATTAGGCTACTAAAGTTCAAAGATCCAATGATTCCATAAGCTAATGTAAAATGCTCTAACAGCCACACACAAATCTGGCTACATTGAGGATAGCACCACTTCCAATTAATGTTTGCAGGACATGGCATAGCACACACACACTCCAGTTTGGCTGCAAGTAGATTAGAACACCTACCTATCTAATGGCACACACTACAGATTACAATATGGGACACACACACCACACCTCAAGTCTTCTATTACTTAGGACATCTTGTGCTTGATGAAATCAGCAGGCCTTGTTGTGGTCAGGCATTTGACGGCCCTCATCACCTGATACACTCAAAATACTGCAAAACCCTACCTCTTTCTAAGTCACTGAGGTGATCATACTTATGTTGTACGTAGATACATATACACCAAGTGGTGTGAAATTAGAACTCTTACCTATTTAGTCTTGCAAACTACAGATCACAGCCCTTATCAAACATGCCACAGCTTAAGTCTAATATTAGAATGGCAGTTGGTAGTCTTAGTGCATATGACATCAGCAGGCCTGGTAGAAGATGGCACTTTAGAGTGCAGCATCAGCGTACAGGGCCAAAACGTGTAGCACCATTGTAGTTTGGTACTCACTGAGGGATCACAAGCTGTTTTGCAGGGAGATGCATGCATGCACACACCGAGTGGCCAGCAGAGAGATTAGAGCCCCTACTTATCTAATATTACACACTATAGATCACTGTACTTATTGCACATGCCACAGTTTAAGTCTGTTTTACACATTACTGCAGGTGAACTAATTGTCAATTACATAAAGTAAGCTTGTGTTGAACAGTGCCTGTGGCCTGCAGAGTGATATTGCTTCTTTCTGTTATCTGCCTATAGTAGCCTAGCAGTCAAATAACTGTTACTTATCCTAGCTATGTGGTGGCAGTTGCCATTTTGGACACATGTGATGGCTTGCATTTGGATGGGCAAGCTTGTGGACAGGAACAATGTGCCCTGTCAATGGGTGTATAGACAAAATTGTTCATTACACCACCTGTTCTCCTGTTGGCATATGTATGGCGACCTCCAGCAGGCACAGGAGTCTATATGTAAGTGCATTATCTACTGTTGAGCCCTTATTTTGAATATAAATATATACATATATATATATATATATATATATATATATATATATATATATATATATATATATATATATCTATATAAATATATATATATATATATATATATATATATATATATGTATGTATATGTATATATATATATATATATATATATATATATATATATATATATATAAATATATATATATATATATATATATATATATATATATAAAATATGTCTATATATATCTATATATATATATATATATATATCTATATATATAAAACCCAAAAGCTCACTTACTCGACTTTCAAAGACTGAGATGAAAAAATCTAAACTCCAGACGACCGCCAACCACTTGAAACACCAACATTTCACTACAGATAAGTAACCTCTTGGCAAACCTGGCAAACTAAAACAGAAGCAAACAAAACTCACTCCCACACCCCCTAACTAAATATATCAACTCTGAGATCATCGCAGAGATAAGCGGCAAAGGTCAACATATTGGCCAAGTGATTACTTACCTGTAGTGAAGTGTTAGTGTTCTGAGAGGTCGGTCTTCTGGGGGTATGTTTTTTTTTATCTCAGTCTTTTGAAAGTCAGGTAAGTGAGATTTCAGGTTTTATAAGGGGACCAATATATATATATATATATATATATATATATATATATATATATATATATATATATAGGTATATATACCTATATAGGTATATCTGTACACACACACACACACACACACACACACACACACACACACACACACACATATATATATATATATATATATATATATATATATATATACTTAGAGATAAATATACTATCTATGGGAGACAGAGAGAGAGAGAGAGAGAGAAACAGTAACAGACAGATATGTATACATATTTGTATGTTTTTACTGACATATCTATACAGTAGATATAAAAAATGCACACACTCCTGTTAAAATGCCAGGTTTTTGTGATATAAAAAATGAGACCACGATAAATCATTTCAAAATGTTTCCCACCTTTAATTTTACCTGTAACCTGTACAATTCAATTGAAAAACAAATCTGTTAGGGGAAAAAAATTTAAAAAATAAAAAACGTACAATAAGCAGTTGCATAAGTGTGCACACCATTAAACTAATACTTTGTTGAAGCACCTTTTGATTTAATTACAACATTCAGTCTTCTTGGGTACACACCTGCCATCAATTAAAGAGATTTGATTAATCCCAAATAAAGTTCAGCATTCCTAGTAGGATTTTCCTGACATTTAACACCAAAAATACTGGACTAGGAAGGAAGGACACAGTCTCTTGATGCACTCCTTTAATGGCAAGGAAATACTTTTGCAACCATTAACGTTCACCATACATTAACATTTGCTCAGTTGCCTGCTACACCAAAAGTCATGGTTCACAGAGAGCTTACAAAGCATCAAAGGAATTTCATTGTTGAAAAGTATCAGTCAGGAGAAGAGTACAAAAAAATTTCCACAGCATTGGATATACCATGGAAGATAGTGAAGACAGTCGTCAAAAAGTGGAGAAAATATAGGACAACGGTGACATTGCAAGGAACTGGACATCCTTCCAATATTGATGAAAAGACAAGACAAAAACTGGTCAGGGAGGCTGCCAAGAGACCTACAGCAACACTGAAGGAGCTGCAAGAATTTCTGGCAGGTACTGGTTGTGTACTATATGTAACAACAATCTTCCATATTCTCCATATGTCTGGACTATGGGGTAGGGTTGCAAGAAGGAAGCCTTTTCTTACACAGAGAAATATCCAGGCCCGGCCAAAATTTGCAAAAGAATACATCAAGTCTTCTAAAAGCATGTGGGAAAATGTGTTATGGTCTGATGAGACCAAGGTTGAACTTTATGGCTACAATTCCAAAAGTTCTGCTTGGCACAAAAACAATACTTCACATCACCAAAAGAGCACCATCCCCATGGTGAAGCATGGTCATGGCAATGTCATGCTTTGGTGTTGCTTTTCTTTATCTGGAACTGGGGCTTTAGACAAGGTGGAGGGAATTATGAACAGTTCCAAATACAAGTCACTTTTGGCCTAAAACCTTCAGGTGTCTGCTATAAAGCTGAAGATGAAGAGGAATTTCACCTTTCAGCATGACAATAACCCCAAGCATACATCCAAATCAACAAAAGAATGGCTTCACCAGAAGAAAATTAAAGTTTTGGAATGGCCCAGCCAGAGCCCAGACCTAAATCCAATAGAAAATCTGTGGGATGAACTGAAGAGGTCTGTGCACTAGAGATGTCCTCGCAATCTGATAGATTTGGAGCACTTTTGCAAGGAAGAGTGGGCAAATATTGCCAAGTAAAGATGTGCCATGCTGACATACTCCTACCCAAGAAGACTGAATGCTGTAATTAAATCAACAAAGTATTAATTTAAGGGTGTGCACACTTATGCAACCAGCATATTGTATGTTTTTTTTTTTTTATTTTCCCCCTAACAGATTTGTTTGTTTTTCAATTGAATTGTAAAGGTTATAGGTCACATTAAAGGTGGGAAATGTTTTGAAATGATTTATTGTGGTCTCATTTTTTTATATCACTAAAACCTTCCATTTTAACAGGTGTATGTACACTTTTTATATCCACTGTATATAACAAGTCATTTTGAGCAAGGAGCAATAGAATTGTGCTCTGTTTAACTAAGTGTATGAGTATGCCCAGTGGGATTCTCAATATGTATAAACTAACTCCAGTTCGTACCTACTTGTCATCAAGTCTGCGATTTTGTGTTACAGACAATGACATCTGTTCCTATTTCTGCAGTGCTGCACTTCACTGAAATTGTCTATGGTGTTCTACAGCTGTCTGATATAATTAACATGTGACAGAGGTTAATAATGTTACACCACACACAGACTGACAGACTGTAAAACACAACATAGTAATACCACACATCCAAAAGAAGTGGATACTTCTAGATTACAGCCATCAATGCCATTGCACATGCGAACTACCTTAGGCCACTGAGCCACACAAAATGCCTGACAGAGTGGTGTCATTCATCACACGACAGCATAAATATGTACATTGTTATTCCTGAGTTAAGTTAGACATTGAATGCATGATCAATTTCTATGTTACTGCCCTGAGACTGCCTGGACTGCTGATATACCATTGATGACTTACTGTTAAAGTAATTATAAAGCAACACTGCTTTATTGGGGGTGGGGGACAACACCACATGTTCTGCTGTGATAAACAGTAGTCCCAATATCATGTAACCCCCACTGTCTAACATCTCACTTGACTGATATCATCTCTGCAATCAGTAATATCTAGGTACTAGAACCGTGACTTCAGAAGCCCAAACACATGCTCTGTGATGTTCTTAGTTTGTGCATGTGCCTCATTATGGCATTCTTCCATGTGTGTGTGTGTGTTTCTGATGGGTGTCACATCCATGGTCCAGGGTGTAGCTAGCATCCCTCAGTAAATGGCCGTGTGGAATGTCCTTCCCTAGCAAACATCTGGTACAGCTTTGATGTGTGCCAGATATAGGAGTCATGATAATGGCTGGGGCTACCAGCACGCACATTTAAGATAATCCCCTGGGCATTGCACATGACCTGGCAGCTGATGGAATGGTACCCCTTCTGGGTAATGTAGATTCTTCCCTACAAGGTCGTGCCTTGATGTGTACATGAGTGCAGTCTATGGCACCCAGTACTTCAGGGTAGTGTGCTACATGGTAGAACTGTTGCATATTGTTTGTCCTTGCCTCAGGGGAGAGGGGAAAAGATATGTGCTCACTGGCATGTGGTTGCATAGCATCCAGGAACTGGTGGAGTATCCTGGATGCAGATGCCTGTGAAACCCCCTGATCATGTCTCCAGTTGGTCTTTGGAAAGTACCTGAAGCTAGTATCCTAAGTGCTACACAAACCTTTGTTTCCACTGGGATGGGTTCCCCTTAGCTGGCTCTGGGTCTGAAATGAGGGCAGCAGAGCTCAGTGAGTTCTAGTAGTATGGTCCTAACAACCCTGTAGCCCTGTACTAACTCCAGCTCATGTAGCTCCTGGAAGGTTACCCTGGGTCTGAACATTCTTCTCCTTCTCTGCCTTGGCCTATGTCAGCAGCACCAGCAGCATTAACTTCAGCATCGAGCACATACAGATGTAGAAGACCTGCAGCAGCCCCTAGCATTATCTCAGTTACAATTCCCAAGTCTGTACTCCAATGGCTAAGAGTATTGGGGGAAATCAGAATGTAGGGTGTAAGCATACTTTATACATGTCTGCTGTAGGTCCAGAATATGTGATTGACTAACTATGATGCATTCCACCTGCCTGCAATGTAATTACCATCATTTAAAGACCCTATGCACTGTGTTGCGCAGCATAGCTTATACTATGTAATAAATATTCATTCAATATATCTGCTCTACAATCAGTAATGCCTATGTCATCACTGTCATGTGGGTACCATGCCCATGTGAACCTCTTAAGCTATGCACCACACTGTGCAGCATAGCCTATACAACAGTCAAAATTAATAATTGAATACATCCTGTTTTGAAGACTTGCTGCCTACGTCATCACTATCCCCTGGGTGGTCTTTCCACATGAATATGCTCAGCGATGTGGCAAGCCACGCAAATGTGTGCACCTGAGCTTAAAAGAGGCCAGAAGTGACAGGACACCCCCCCTGATGTCAGCCACATTCTGTGTAAACATCAACATGGTCTAAGAGCCTATACAAAGGGGATAGGGGATATGTGGATTACTCCTTTTTACTATTGAATAAATCCACCTCATTTGCATACATATCAGTGCTGACTGCCTGAAAACTCCATGCTTCATAGCCCTTTGACCTTAGCAACAGCAGCATTCCCCACTGTATGGCCCCAATGCATGGTCCTATAATACATTTCTGTCAAATATTATAAAATCTTTTTTTTCCTATTTTTTTTCTAGTAAGCATGTTTGCCCACTGCGGCAAATAGTGCAAACATGTCAAGATTATTAAAAAAAAAAATTTAATTTAACTTATTCCCTTCCTCTTTCTGACATCCACAATATTAGTTTTGCTCATATGTGTATATAGTATAACATTTTCAAGGGATTTATGTCCACATTTCTACAGTTTTACATCCCCTTTTCTCTGTCTAGACTCCTGTACGTGGAATTTTTCTACATACACTACGGACACTGACATGCAGTCTGAACAGATGCCTTTCTGCTTTTTAGATCGCTCTATCTATCTCATTTGCATGAGATTCACCTGATTATGAGGCAATTTGCATGCCAAGGAATTTTTCCTGCTTGTGCGTGCATGCACGCCACTCAGCAGCACTTACTGAATCTAAAAATGTTCGCAGCCATGTAAGCATTGCAGCACGATGTCTACATGAAAAAAAAATCTGGTAGGCTTTATTGAATTCCCCCTAATATCGTTTCAATTGCAATTTGATTTTTTATTACTTGATGGCAGCATCAGTTATGAAATGAATTTTTTTAATCTAAGCAGATAGACAGACAGATAGGTAGACTGACATAGCTGTATATTTACTAAAAATAATTGTTAAACAACTTGAGGAGATAGATACTTCTTGCATGATTTTTATAATTTTAAGGTCCCACAAAGTCTGCCTTATCACTTCCCAGCCTGCACTGCTGCCTCCACTTACTTGCATATTACTCTGGGAGTTGCGTTTCTAGATCTGCCTTCATCCCATATGACATCAGCAGCACAAGTTTTTCATTTTACTTATTGCACCATTTATTTTTTCAGTTTTCTTCTTCCTTTCTTATTGTGATTGTGTTTTAAAATAATCCTAATAATAAACAATGTATAAAGGGGTATGACATGCAACATTGATAATTCAGCTGCACATAATTCATAAGACATTGGTCTTATGCAGACCGACTAAAGACCCTCTCCCTTTACTCCCTCTCATATTGTTTATTGAGAGGTGACTTATGCCTGACCTACAAGGCATTCTCTGATCCAGCCCTGATGAAAATGTTACATGTTCAACTGGATTTGTTTTGTAGGAGCAGCTCGGATAGTGCTTAGCAATACTCTAACTAGTAGAAGTGGACTGACTTTCAACACTGTGAAACTAGCTCTGGAGTGCATGTTAAACATTTGAATCAGGCAACAAAATCACTTTACGAAGCTATTTTTGACACGATGTGACTTTCACCTCTTGATAATTTGATTAGAAATTGGTAGCTCACACCTTTAGGCGTTACATACAACACCACATTTTGACAGTGAAAAAAAAGCAGATATGTCTGATTAAAAAATTACAAGTCTCAACTTCTCTGTCATAGTGTGTTTTTGCTAGAGCTATATTTGCTATTAAATTTTTAGTAAAAACTTGATGGTTAAATAATTCTTCCGGTTCAGCCCAGAAGTAATAAACAATTAATCTTTCTCTATTGTGATTAAGCAATATTACAGACCAAATTAACTGATTTAAAGTTTCCACAGTGCTTCAGTTTTACATATTATATAGATTGTGTCACTTATTTTCATGCAAAGCTTGCTTTCTTTTCTTAAGGACAATTTGATTTATTGCATTGTTTGATAACTATTTCTTATGCCCTCTAGTCACATTACAGAAAAAGTGCAAGTACAACCTTTTAACTTATTTGGGTGTCAAGTATCAAAATGTTAAGATGGGCATTCAAAACCATTCATGCATTGAAGGTGCAGTGGATTACAACCAGCTATATATTACTTAGGACTTATACCAGAAATTCCATAGATGTTACTACTTAAGTGCAATTCATTTACTGACTCACTTAGTGCATTGTCCAGAATTTTAACAAATGTATAATAGTAGCAGAAAACTTTCCCATTAGTCTGATCATGTAGCAGAAAAGGTTAACAAAACATTTTTTATCTCCAATGGATGGGGATAGGTTTTAAAGTTTAGTCCCCATCTTAACCCTCTTCTGATTCAAGTGAAGATTCTGCCTTAAGAAAACACACCCTGGCAACTAATGGTGCGCATACACATTTCAAATAAAATTCTATAAAGTGGTGCGGATGCTCAGGAAAGATTTCTTAAGTTTTGCAATAGTTTTTCCATTTTTACTATTAGTTTATCAGAAACAATGCCTCTATACCTTATTTGATTAAGTGACTGAAAGATAACGTTATATACAGGTATGTAACCTTTTACTTCTGCTTTTTCTGACAAAGACCTTTGTATGATGCATATGTGGCAGTACAAATACTTCAGTCATCAACATCTTTCCCGTCAGCTACATGCTTGGTTTTCTTCATGAAGTCTTTCTCACTCCCATCCTGATTTTCCTGAGCAAGGGATGTTTAATAACATATTTCAGTAGAAAATAATCAAGCTCTGTTATTATAAGATGAAACTCCATGTTCTCATAATTTAGTGTATCAAGTTGTGTCACTAATATGAATTGTTAAATCCCCTTGTCATTTGTTTGCTTTTGGAGACAGTCTTTCATGAAACTGAGCAGTGATACACCCTTAACTTTTACCTTGGCCAGAGCTCTAATAGAAGGTCATCTTGTGCTCTCTCCATTTGTGTGCCTACCCTCCTATGCCTCAGAGCTATACATTGGAGTCCCCATGTATTTGTTCTTCTTAGAGCCATACAACCAAACAGCAACTCCCCATAACATTCATTATTGTCATTGTCTTCTGTTTGTTTGCATCCTGTCACTCATGCTGTCGCATTATATATCAGAAATATTTCCCTCCTACATGCACCCTCGTTAGCACACACTGCACTATTGTCTCCTAATTTACTCTGGACTTCCCATGCTGTGGCCTGTCGAGTTTTACATTGTAACCATACTCACAGCACATCAGGACATACTGAGAAACTCTAACACTCTTGTCATTCTGTCTTCCACTTACTTCCTATGATCACTTATAGGGTACTTCTCCTTGGCCTCCTTCTGTAGTTCTTCAGTCCTGGGACCACTCCATTTCGGCACTCACTTCTCTGAAGTCAAGGCCAATTCCAATGGCCTCTGGCTGACTAAATTTGCAGATAATTTCAAATGAGGAGCTGTCACAGAATCCCCCATATATGCAAATGCTCTTCAGGAAGGGCTGATGAAGACAACCAACTGGTGTCAAAGCCATGGACTGAAAATAAATGCCACAAAATGCATAATAGTATCCTTTGGGAAGTCAGTTACCCCTGGTAACTATCATATTGACAATACACCCCTAAGAGATGACCCAGTAGTCAGGGACTTGGGGATACATATAGATATAGGCAGTAATCAAACTTTTAACCATCGCGTGTCTCCAGTAGTGAGGAATTCACTCTGTGTTGTGCAACTTATAAATGAAGGTATTGCATCTAAGTTCAAGGAAGTCATTGTTCCACTGTATTTGACATTCATCAGACCTGTCATTGAGTGCAATACTCCCTTTGATATGTACCTAACCAGGCATATCCAACAACTGGAATGTCCACAGAGGTTCTTCACTAAAAGAATGCAGGGCATAAGTAACATGTCCTCTGCAGACCACCTCAAGGCCTTATCCTTGTATTTTATCTTCTACAAGCTGTTGATGGGAGAGTTATGCCTGGCATATAAGACATTGTCAGACCCCACCCTGATGGACCTCCTACATATCCACAAAACAAACAGCACCAGAATTACCCCTTCTAAAGACTTAAACCTTGCCTGTGATATAAACAGAACCTGCTGGAGGAGACAGGTATGTATCCCAGAGACTACCTCTTCTCTGGAACAGGTTCCCCATCCATGTGAAGAAGAGTTCCTTCCTAACCCAATTCAAGTACAACTTGAACAATTGGATGGAAAACAGGAAGTTCATCCCTGATTTGGCACCTATGTCTTTAATGGACACAGGCAGCTTGTAAATGGTTAATTTCCCAGGCCCTTGCTTACACTAATCAAGGATAGCAGAACTTGGCAGAGATTTTGGATGCATGACTAGGCTTAAAAAGGCCTTTGTGGTCGTTAGCCTAGTAAATACCTATGAACTTATGAACCTATGAACCTATGAAGCCAGCCTCTACTTATAAGATCCCAAAATAATTCTATTTCATAAAATAACACTTCAGCTCATAAGCATCAAATTGCAAAGAATAATCAATTTCCCTGGTGTTAAGATTAAACACCAATCTATGAAGTCCATGTAACTTTCATCACAGAGTTATGATGAAAACTCACCTGGTCTGTCCTTTGTCAAAATTGTCAGTTTTCAAATGTTCATCACTGGCCATTTTTGGAGCACACAATAGTGATCTTGCAACACACCACGACTTTCAGTAGTGTATAATTTCTACTCCACAAATCAAACTGACACAAACTTTATGTGGATTACTGCTAAACCATCACTTGTGGCTGTTTAGATAAAGAAATACAATGATTTATAACCAATCTCCTATGCCTACTGAATGAATTGATAATCTTCCGAATGCAATCACTTTTCACATAATGAAATGTTATGATCTTATACTGCATGACTTCAACATGTAATGATCAAGAAAGCCGTTTCCCATATCAGTAAACTTGTATATTCCAAGACCTCACACAGCTGATAAAAATTAAAACCAGATATTTCAAGCAAACATCAATCCAGCTTGGACATTCAACAGTAGATACCCAAAACTGTTTTTCCTATATGTCAGCTTACACATTCACTGATCACTCCAATGTCCTTATCATTTTTATCAAAGAGTGAGTTAGGATATCTACTGTATCTGATGACTAATTCAGCAAAAGTCTCCACATAAAGTTACTCCTGTAAAGGGATAGGGGTTTGCATAATGGACGTTTGGGGGTTGGCATAATGGTTAAGGTGTACACTTTCCAAACACAAAGTCCATGGTATGGTCTTCAAATGGGAAATTGTTGGCTGGGCTTAAAAATTTCCCACATGGTCAGTTAGCCAAGTATTAACCTATAAATCTAAGGGATCATATTCATGGCCTTGTTATGACTTTCATATCTGCTAATTACTGATTAAGCAAAATTCTTTCCCAAGTGCACAAGAAAAATAAGGGGATGACACTTTGCCTGGGAGATATACAGCTGAGCAAACTAATGGTAGCATTTTCCCTCTAAAAAGGAACTAATAGCTCCCAAGGCAGTGAAACTGTTTTAACAGACCCTGTAATAACTGGAAGAAGAAAACTAAAGTAGGAAAAGCAAAGTTATTGAAAAGAGCAGCAGATGGTCAAGTTAAGTAACTCTAGAAATATTTACTTAAAATAAAACTAATCATGTTGATATCATGCAAATCCAAATAATATGTAATAGTGATCCCTATAACAAACATCTGTCCAAATCCCATTCACTGATGCACTCTATGCTTCCTACTTCTATTATGGGATGTTGAACTAGTGATTATACAGTAAGGCAAATAGTATCTAAGCCTTATTATCTTACAGCTTTCCCAATCTGTCTCCAAAAACTGTACTTAACTTGTCATCCTCAGCCCCCCACACATATGTATATATAGTTAGTTCTCTCTTACACACACACACACACACACACACACACACACACACACACATAATTAGATCTTTCTGGATTGACTTTGACAAAAATGGTGTTTTTGCCCTTGATGATATCAGGTCCTTTGCTAAGCAAACTAATTGGTTTACTGTATGCAACACAGATTGTACTGGAAATGACAAATCTGATTGATGAAAGCACTTATCCAAATAAAACAACTTTGAGAAACATTACTGGAGAAGAAGCATTCTTTGAAACTTGATTTTTTGTTTTATTAGTATTTGTCATAACTAATTAGTTCACTTACTAAGGACCTAAAACCATCAAATATTCACAAATTCAGAATACCTATAATCCAGTCTTGTTAAGTGTTTCAGAAGGTGGAAAATCCTTGATGTGTATACTCCATACTGATTTTGATAAAGTATGTATGTGGCTGAAAAACAGTAGACTGATTTTAAGTCAAAATAAAACTAACATTATGTTTTTGGCATGAAAAAGAGAGGCAACCCTGCAGCTTCCTTACAGATCAGTACTATTACAGCATGTGGACCTATGGGGGTTTACTTTTTATTTACTTTTTGCTGACCAGGTCTGCATCTTCTTTTCAGGGAGATCTGAGGTGGTATTCGTACTGAGCAGAGGGAATTTGGCCAGATGACTGTTACTAGCAGTCACTGAATCCAAGATGCAGGCTCTGTGTGGAAATGAGATTGAAAAGGAGAGAATGCAAAGTGTAATTCAGAAGGAAAATGATGCATTATATGTCAATATTATGGCATCAGGGGGTCTATATGACTCTGCCTTACAAAACATTGTGGATGAAGGAGGTCCAGAAGAATATGAACCCATCCTCTACAGTGTGATGATGGAAAAAATATTTGAAGATAATGAGATGAAGGAAAGGAAGAAGGATACAGTAAATAATGGTGCGGTGAGAGTGGGCATGCCTGGCTAATGGAGTAGCTGGATTTTAGGCATGCTGTGCATTTTGCTACATGAAAGTGGAGCAAAGAGTGATAAACAAGGAGTAATGCAGAGAAGTTACCAGAAAAAAAAACATGCAGTGGAAGTAGTAGCTTTCAGTGAAAGAATAAGGAAATACAAGGATGTGCAGCAGACAGACTCAGCCCGGACAGAATGGAGCTGTTATGAGCTGGAGGGAAAAGACCCTTTAGGATGGTGAAAACAAAGGATGAAGAGTAAATAAAGAGGTAATTTGTTTTAGGCCACTTTGTTATGTCCTTGCCATTCAGTTTGATATTAAAGCATTAATAGTTATATGAACAGAACCGTTCTGTGAAATAACCTTTGAGAATTTTGCACCAGCAGAAAAAAACTTTCCCCAGGATTCAATAAACTCTATGTAGGCTTTGCACAGAGCCTACATGGACTTTACATGTTTATACAGTGGTGTGAGGCAAGCTGTAGCATGGAATGCATATTAATGATGTTTGGCGTGTCTAAGTTAGGTTTTGTGGCTGACAGCAGGGATACCAGCCAGGAAACCATGTAAGCTTTGCAGATAGCTGTTGGATTTTTTTGTTCTTAATGTTACTTACATGCTCTGAAATTCTCAACCTAAGTAGACGAGATGTTTGGCCAATATAGAAAGATCCATAGGTGTATGTGGCTAGATATATAAGCCAATCACTACTGCAATTGGCAAAAATGTTATGTCATACACAATGCCACAGTTTTTACTCGTGAACTGTTTAGACTTAGATATTTTGTCACAGTGTATACAGTGGCCACATGGAAAACATCCAATAAATGGTTCACCTGTAATAGTAGTTTGTGTCACCTGAGACCAACCTTTATCATAAGAATGTTTGTAATGATTGAAACAAGATGCCAAATTTTTGCCTTTTCGAAATGAAAACAGGCACCTATCTGGTAACATATTCGATAGATCCTGGTCACACTGCAGTATGTTCCAATGTCTGTGTATGCTGTTAATAAGTGCATCTGATTTCCTCGCATATGTGGTGACAAATCTAATAGGTTGTGGGTTCCGTTCTTCGCGTGTTTTATATGTCAACAGATCCTCCCTCTTCAATATATTCGCCCAGTTGCTGGCCCGCAGAACATGTCCCATATGATATCCCCTAGATTTGAATCTGTAAGTCAAATCCTGTCTATGTTCTTGAAAGGTAGATTCCTGAGAACAAATTTGCCTCATTCATATATATCTTCCCCCTATGCATCCTATAGTGCACCAGTTTCAGTGCAGTGTTCTCAAAGATCTGCACTATCGAAGCTCTGATATTTTATTCAAACCTAATAATTTGTCTCAAACTGAAAAATATGCACTCATGGGATTACAGCACAACAAGGATATTGTCATAATATCTGCTGATAAAGGTGGGGCAGTTGTAGTAATGAATTGGTCACAATATGACATGGAGGCCAAAAGACAACTTCAAGATAGACGGTATTATTCAGAAATGTCTATCAACTCCACCTTTAGATTCAAGAAGCAAATAGATGATTTTTTGTTAACAGCTAGGGAGGAAGGTATTATTACTGATAGGGTTATGCAGCAACTTATGATTCATGATTCTGCCAATCAATACATTTATTTTCTACCAAAAATACATAAAGATCCTGTTCATCCGCCTGGTAGACCAATTGTTTCAGGAAAAAGGATACATTACTGAACCTTTGTCAATTTTCCTTACTAAGTATCTGAAACCCTTGCTATGTTGGGTATGTTCGATGTTAGTGTCTTATATACTAACATCCCTCATAAGGCTGGGCTGGAAGCCATTGGATATTGGTTGAAGGTGGCTGATTTATATCAGTTTGGCTTCAACAACTTTCTCATAGGCCTGGCAGAACATGTCCTAACCAATAATGTCCTTTTTTATCAGGATGCATGCTATTGGCAAACTAAGGGTACAGCTATGGGGGCATCCTTTGCCTCCATTTATGCTGACTTATTTATGGCTTTCATTGAGGAGCAAATTATTTATGGCAGCAGCCATAATCTTTTCCTGGATAAAATTGACATTTGGAGATGGCATTTGGATGATTGCTGGATGGTATGGAGGACTGAGGTGGATTACTTGTTGGAATTTATATCTTATTTGAATGACAACAAATGGGGCCTGCATTTTACAGCTAGTTATCATGTAGATACCATTACTTTTCTTGATGTTCAGATCAATACATTATCAGATCATACTTTAAGTACGCAGGTCCACAGAAAGTATCCACACTTCAACACTGTCCTCCATGCATCCAGCTTTCATACTCGCCATATAGCCAAAAATATCCCTAAATCACAATAAATACGAATGAGGCGAATTTGTTCTCAGGAATCTACCTTTCAAGAACATAGACAGGATTTGACTTACAGATTCAAATCTAGGGGATATCATATGGGACATGTTCTGCGGGCCAGCAACTGGGTGAATACATTGAAGAGGGAGGATCTGTTGACATATAAAACACGTAAAGAACGGAACCCACAACCTATGAGATTTGTCACCACATATGCGAGGAATTCAGATGCACTTATTAACAGCATACATAGACATTGGAACATACTGCAGTGTGACCAGGATCTATCTAATATGTTACCAGATAGGTATCTGTTTTCATTTTGAAAAGGCAAAAATTTGGCATCTTGTTTCAATCATTACAAACATTCTTATGATAAAGGCTGGTCTCAGGTGACACAAACTACTATTACAGGTTAACCACTTATTGGATGTTTTCCATGTGGCCACTGTATACACTGTGACAAAATATCTAAGTCCAAACAGTTCACGAGTAAAACTGTGGCATTGTGTATGACATAAAATTCTTTTCCAATTGCAGTAGTGATTGGCTTATATATCTAGCCACATGCACCTGTGGATCTTTTTACATTGGCCAAACATCTCGTCCACTTAGGTTGAGAATTTCAGAGCAAGTAAGTAACATTAAGAACAAAAAATCCAACAATGCAATATATAAACATTGCGTAATACATAAATCAGCCAAGTTTACATTTATGATTATCGATGTGGTGAAGGGGAACAAATTAAACAAAACAGGCTGGCATTCCATTTTAGATTCTAAAGAGAAAAATGGATTGTTAAGCTAGGTGGATTATTTCCACCTGGGCTGAATGAGCAATTTTAAACAACCAATGGGTGTTCTTGCTTAATTAAGATGCAGGTATATAAACAGTATTGAGTTGATTTTTTGTTTACACTGATGAAGGCTGTATTTTTTACCAGTCAAAACCGGTCTGGGTACTTGTTTTTTATACTGCACCAATCAATAAATCTTTTCAGGTCACAGTTTGCTGGCTCATTGTTTTTTGGATAAAAAAATGAGACCACAATAAATCATTTCAAAATTTTTCCCACCTTTAATGTGACCCATAACCTGTACAATTCAATTGAAAAACAAACAAATCTATTAGGGGAAAAAATATAAAAAATAAAAAAACGTACAATACACTGGTTGCATAAGTGTGCACACCCTTAAACTAATACTTTGTTGTGTGTGCACACCCTTAAACTAATACTTTATTGAAGCACCTTTTGGTACTATATGGCAATGGATGGTAGTGAAAAAAAACTGAAAAAAATGTGGTTACAATCTTATTCATTGTTATTTGGTGTTTATAAAAAGAAGTGAAGAACTGTATAACAAACAAAATGGTGATGAGAAAGTAATACATGATATAAAAAGGTTATAGTGGAAGAGGTGGAGAGGTGGGAAGTTTATGGGCTATATTTAGAAAAGTGAATATATGCTGTCTCTTGTAAAATATATAAAACATGTGTTATAAAGTAAAAATGTAATTAATGTATAAATAATAAAAAAATGGAAAAGTGCAAATATAATAAATCTACCCTACTCTTGTTAATATGTACCATGGAAATTGTTATAGCCACCTGGACTACCACCAGCTTCTGCATATGGGACCTTTACTTAACATCTCATCCAAATGACAGCATACCACGGAGAGTAGCACTCCCTTTATACTGCACTCTAGTGTCACAAATTGCAAATTAAACCAACCGCTTGAGTTGGGAATAGAACTGACTGATCCTCCAGCACCAATGGTGAGTGTCTTACCTGTTAAACCACTGACATTTGACTCTGACTTTGAGTACCACTGAGGTGTTGTCTAGCTGGAAATATCTCAGTGTGTTACTTGATTATTCCATCATTTTTTTAAGAAACATGCAGACATTATGCCCAAATCCATTAATCATAATAATTTAGCATTACATAAGGTAAAGCTGTAGTTAACCGTAGAAGCACATTATATACCAGCATAATGCTACCTGGTATACCTATGCCTATGGCACTATCACCTTCAAGAACTGATGGACATCATCTGCTAGAATTGCAAATACAAAAGTATTAGTGCATTGTTTTGGAGCTTTTGGGTGTACCAGTAAGTTTACAGAAGCTAGTCTTCAAAAACCTTACTGGTCTGTTACTTTGTAGGACACTATGAATGTATGATCCTATGAACCTGCAATTGTTCTACTTCAATCTGCAGCTGACTTTCCTTCATTAATGCACCTTAAAGAAAGAAAACGCAACATGGAAACCCACTTAAGACAATTGCTTAAGTTGTCACAGTGTACTTTTCACAGCAAACACTCTGAATATTGCTTGCTGAAGAACTTTACTTTGGGTGTGTTGGAAAAAATATGCTGGAACTGTTTAGTATATTAATAAACTCCTTTAACTCATTCATTCAGGAGCAGCTCATAAAATGCTGTCTGCTTACTTCCACCATAGGAACAACAGTGCAGCCTGAGCTCATTTTCAGATAATCCATTAGTAATACCATACAGAAAACAAATGTTCATAACTCTTTAACCATAATATTATAGACTAGAAATGTAAATGCGAAAGTTGTTCAGCAGACACTTATCTTTCCAACAGTGTAAATATTGATAGTGCGTATCTAAGTCATTATTAAGTAGTTGCCAAGGAATGATGATATTGTGAATATTTTTTACCTTTTTGGTTAAAAAAATCACAATATCTTGGTGAATGTACCATGTAGACCCATACAATTTGTAAGTGATTTATTTGTATGAATGTCAGCTTTAAAACGATACCTTAACCATTACTGTGTGGTGCTTTATTACAGAGATATTCACAGAAATACGATTAATATTATATTTCTCATAATTGATAAATAAACAAAGCATAATATCTCATCACCTGTAACAGACAGGGCTACATATCAATGTACAAGTTGTGTGGCTCAACATCAACTTCACAATGATGCATCATTTCAGTCATCACCATGCTGCCTTGCAAAGATATGGGCATAATAATGATAAATATTGCAAATGTATAATTTTCATAATCCTACAAAAATAAACAAACTGTGATATTAGTACTTGTGTGCTGCATACAGAAACAGTTTTTTACCATGTTGTAAGTAGTAATACTGTCTTCAAAATGAGGTATTACTTGGGACATTGACATGCTCCCTTGCAAAGTTATTTACCAAAATATGAAAAAAATCATAATTTTCATAACCTAAGTCCTAAGCAAACTCTGATATCTGTACATGTGTACAGGACACAGGCACATTTCTTTTACCATGTTTTAAGGACTAACACTGCCTTCAAAATGAGGTATTACCTAGCACAATCATTTGCTCCCTAGCAAAGTTATTTACCAAAATATGAAAAAAAATAATAATTTCCATAACCTAAGTCCTAAACAAACTGTGATATCTATATATATATATATATATATATATATATATATATATATATATATATATATATGTGTGTACAACATACAGACACAGTTCTTTTATTATGTTTTAAGGACTAACACTCCCTCGGATTCACAAATCCTACGAGTAAGACTTAATAAGTCTTACTCGGAGGCTGCAGCTGAATGGTATGATGTTAGCGTGCCATGAATATGCATTAGGGCATGCTGACTCAACCGTAAGTCTTACACGGAGCGTGTAAGAAAACAAGGGACATGTCCGACTGCAGAGCAGTCTAAATGTCCACGCCCCTGCAAGTGTTTTAAAACTAAACAAAGCACACACACAAGAGCGAGTCCGCTCAAATGTCCCTGCACCCAACGCCACACTCCCTGATATTGTAAACCCCTATCACAGTTCTAAAATGCAAAACATTAAATATATTTTTTTAAATCCCCAAAATAGCTGCCCGTATTTGCGCATGTATGCACGGGTGTGCCCATTGTTTAGCTAGTTAGCAATTCTGACATGGAAGAGCATAAGAAAGAATGATAAGGTAAATCACAGCAAATAGCAATAGTGTAGTGGTAGAGCATTTGCACAAAGAAAAGGAGTTCATGGTTTGAGTCCCACCACTCCCCTTTGTATTTATTTTTTTAAATCAGTATATGAAATAATACCTGACAAATATGTTTAAACATTACTAAAAAGCAGTGAAATAGCCAATGTATCAGTGAACAAAATAAATATTTTAAAGGCTCCTGATATACAATTGCCTGCAGTTAAGCAGTGCTTCACCCAACTCAATAGAGTTGCCCATAGTTTAATAGCACTTTACTTAGCGCAATAGAGTTGCAACATAGAGCAAAGTTGCTTAAATGCAGCCACACACCCCCCCCAGCCTGTCTGGATAGTATGAAGATAAAATGAATGACAAGGTTTGAACCCAGGACTCTGTGGATTAGAAGCAAAGTGCAGAACCACTAAGCCATGACTACGTAGGAGAAACAGCCACTATTAACATTCATATACTTGCGAATGGTAGTTTAACCATTACTAAGCAGGTCTGCAGCCAGCCAAGAATTTTACAAAACGAACAATCACAAAAAAAAAGTGCGGGAAATGCAGCATATTTAAGCTCCACAGGCAGGAATACACACCATAACTGACTATAGCTCACATCTGTAGTTAGAATATCTGGTGCCGGAGAGGGAACATGCTTCTGAAAGCAATGTTGGGGCATCGAGGAGTCCAAATACATGGTTTGGCTCCTTGTCCACCATCAGGAGTTAAGACTCCTGCAGGGCCAATTCCATGGGACGGAGTACAAGGCAGAGGCTTGGAACTGGTTAGCTCATGACCTCACCAGTGCCACAGGCATTCCACAGACTGGTGAGCAGGTCCGTCACCACCATGAAGACCTGAAGAGATGAAAGCAGGACCACATGAACCAGTGGATACAGGAGGCCCGTGGGATACGGGATGCCTTACAACTGAGTATGTAGCCATGGAATGCAGTATGTAAGAATTGATAATGGAGTATGTATAATGGATAGGTATGTCTCAATATCACTTCATTTACTTTACAGCTGCAGGTGACCGTACTATGAATCAGCAAGCCTATGCTGATAGGCTGCTAAGGCTGTGCCACCAGGCAGGTTAGTGATTATTCTGCATGTATTGTTATATAAAATATGGAAGAGAGCATGAAAGAAAGTGTTGTAGTCCAATAAAACAGCCATAAAATTGCCTGAATAAGTCCTCTGTATGTACTGTCAGATAAGAACATCAGAGAGGCAGAAAAAGAGTGTAGTAACCCATTAAGAAAGGTAACATATGACTGGAATAATATCTCTGCAGGCACTGTCATATAAAATAAGTGAGTGAGCCTGAAAGAAGATTGTTCTAACCTATTAATAAAGGTATAATATGTCTTGAACATGTCTGCCATATACACCATTAAAACAAATAAAGGAGTGAGCCTGTGGAAAAGTGTGTAATGTCATTAATAAAGGTCTAAAACCCAGACTGCGTCTGTGTCACAGAGTCTGAAATGTTGTTGTACCCTTGCAGTATACAAACAGTACTGTTTGAAAAGGTGCTGACAACCCAGAGTTGTGCAGTCCCATACAGAGTGAGTGATGGAAGTACTAGTAGCTGTGAAACATATATACAGTATACAACAGGCAGTTACTAGCTCGCATGAATAAGTAAACCTGGCACACGTGTAGCATGTTATTTGTTCCCCAGAAATGTGAGTGTGTGTCAAGAAATGCAGGGTTCTGTACAAATTGAAGTGAAAATGTCATGTGAAAACATCCCAGATATGTAGATAAAGAAATATAAATGCAATCAAGAAATATGTAGCAGTAACATCTGCATCCTGGACAGTTAGTATGTCAGATATAGGTCAGGCATATATTGAACTAGCCAAACCCATTACACAACCTAATGTATGGTGGCAAGTGTGATGATACAAGTAGGGGATATACACTTGCAGTCACTAGGAATGTGTAGACTAAAAGGCCATTATAAGATGTTAACCGAGGTTATTTATACACCCTACTGTATGTGCATAAACCATGCAATTCCACACCTCAATGGGTATGTGTAATCTTACATATTTGTTGGGACATATGTCCTATTGTTCTATAAATATTTGCATTCACGTTGATGCATGTGCCCTGTTTAAACACCACAATCATGGTGGCCTGCTTCTAACAAACTTCCCTGCATGCTGTTGGAATAACCACTGTTGTACCCTTGGTGTGTTGGGTTAATGGGAATATTATTGCATGCTGTTACAACTAATCTGGAATGCTGTTTTGCTTATGTTGTAATTAAACACACCTAATCACAGAACGTATGGGAAGGCCAGTCCCAGCAGACCCACCTGTCCCTCCTCAGCCTGCGAGTGCACCTGGCACCAGCAGGTCCGGTGCCCAGCCCAGGCTCCCCTCCTCCATTGGTCCTGTGCCACCTTTTGGTGGAAGCGCTGCAGGGGATGGGGCTCATCCCCCCATGCAAGTGGGGTGGAGAAGGGCCACCTGTCACCCTTCAAAGGGTCCAGGCTGTGGTGCGTAGGGAGATCCAGCGTTCAGTCGCTGGTCCCCTATGCCAGCTTGAGGTGAGAGTGTTGCATCTCATGGGTGAGCCTGCCTGTCCTACACAGACCCCAGCACAGCCACCCTTGGGGCTGTGAAGGTTCAGTGGTGACTGCCCATGGGTGGGGATCTCAGTTCCACTGTTACCATCTGTGGTCTCATGGGCTTGCGATTTCCAAACATCCGACCCCGTCAGCTGTGTTCACCCACCCATGTGTCATACACCCCTGTATGTGTCTTGTCTGTCTTGTCTGTTTACCTTCCCAACCTACCTCCCTGGACATACCTACTTCCTCTACCTCACTTCCCACTCTCACCTAAAAAAAAAAAAAAAAAAAAAGGCAATCTGTACCCACCAAAAAATTACGCCCCATACATAGCTGCCCATTTCGCACACATATCCATCAGACAAACATGTAAGCTGATAATTAGAATTGGCAGTACAACATACTTTGTTGTCCTCACCCCTCTCCCAGGGGTGGAAAGTTTCAAATTTCACTCCAAATTCGTTGCATATGCACAGCTGTTGCTGTTAAAGAAATGGGCAGCTATGGACCTTCTCTGCATCTGTCCTGCACATCCTGGGCTTGTTTACCTATTGTGTGTCCCTCTTTCTGCCCCCTTTTTCACCCCTTTCCTATCTCCCCATTTTCTTTTCTTTAAAAGAAATTAGCGCGGGGGTTAGCGGGAATAAGCACTTTTAAGCAGTAGTAAGTGGGTTTAAGTGAGTGTGCACATGTGTACGCTTAGCTAAGCGTCACGCAAACCCGCTTACAACTGCTTAAAAGTGCCTTAGTTACTCTATGGCAGGGCCCTTGTTCTGCTCAGCAGCAAAAGACAATACCTCTACCAGTCTCGAACCCCAGACCATTGACACAATCGACTGCATGAATTACCACTAAGCCACAGCAGATATACAAATAGCTTGGTTCTGAAATAAATATAGCATGCATTACAATGAGGGAATGTAAATGAAAATTAGGCATGGTATAACACTAATCCTTTTCTGTGGGTCTTTACCAGCAGTGGTTGTGGAATTGCATGACATGACTGTGAAAGGAGAACCGGCCATCCTAGCAGGGAATAATGTTACAGTAGCACCTTACAAACACCACACAGTATCAGACCAGGATTAATACTGGCCACAGGAATACAGTGCAATAACCTCATTTGTATGGCAGTTAATTGTGTAAGTGAGAAAAAAAGTACATACTCCCATGTATCCTGTGTTAGCATTTGGAGGGGTGCGTACATGTCTACACTGAGATGTGTGCACTGGAAGCAGCAACATTCATGTTTGAGTACAACATGCATATAACTGGCTACAACCCTAGCATCAGATAAGAGACATATACCAACCTTCAGAATGACACAATGGTGTCCAGAACAAACAAGCATGGGCCCCACCTTGGAAATCTGAAAGGGCAACGCCTACCTAACCTAGCATTTTATAGCAGTGGGCTGCAATCAAAGTGAGTAATGCAATCACCAAACAGCAGACTGCATGCAACTACTGAATGGTGGGCAGCAATTAGTGCAGAGGCATGTATATAATATATATATATATATATATATATATATATATATATATATATATATATATATATATATATATATATACATATAGAGTGAGAGAGAGAGAGAGACAGAGAGACACGGGTTCATATGTACCGCAACAGGTGTGTGGTAACCAAGGCATGGACTGTAGACAAGTGTTGATACTGCAGTGCCATTCCACCTTCCCAAAACAGTGTACCCATTAACTACCACATAGTTAGAGATGTACCTAACAGTGAAGGTGTGATAAGGGAACATGGGACACAGGTGGACAGTAGCCTCCACTATGATGAAGACAGTGCCACACTACACCTGTAATCTGTCTGTGTGGTATGTGTCATGACAACAGGTGTGTCAGCTATGGGTGTATAGGGTAGAGTTCCCCTGTACTCATCACAATGCCCTGTGTGGTATGTACTTCACATGACAACTACACCAGGTGAACAGGCCACAGACAGACCCCCCCAGAGGGTAATACTGGCTGCAAACAGATGCCCTATGCAGACTGACTCACAAAACCACAAGTACACTGTATTGCATACTGGCCACACAGAGGTGACCTCTGCCAGACATACAGAGATATGTCACATCCATAGCTGGGTGAGAACCACCATGGCAACATATCACAATCCCTCTGGGATAAATGCTCTAGGGCACTAAACCTTGTCAGCTCACTAAATGGCACATGCTGGAGGGATAGGTACCCATCTCAGAGATATGCCATACACTAGAATAGACTACATAGCAATAGCAAACAAGGCTCCTCCTTAGCAGTTGTTATAAATACCCCTGATGATTGTATGGGAGATTGGTAATACACACCAGGAAACACCTCTGTGGTTCAAGTTGGCAGGGGCAAGTGAAATCAAAGTACATGTGTGTCAAAGGCCAGGGTAGCATATGGCTAGGCTGCCATAGGCCCTAGGGCCAATAGCATATGACCTACCTATGACACTTTGCACTCACACATGTACTTAATGCAATAGCTGCCATGTGAGGTTGCATAAGTGTAACGCTGAATGTGTGCAAGGTCTGTAAAGGTGTGATAGCTTAGTGTGATGTTGTATCTGACATGGTAGTGCCTATCCTAGCTGTGAGGACAGCAACTGATGTGTAATGTACTGTTAGGCAGACATAGTAGTATGGCAGATGATGTGACGTAGTTCTCCATTGACGAATGTGGTGTCTCATTGTAGGCTAAAGCAATACATGTATGCTTAGTGAGTGGTACTGCTGGTGAATCCATCACCAATATGAACTGTAGTACTACCTGAAGCTGTAGGCCTAAACAGCACAGTATGGTGTGTGTTCACATTGCTTGGAAACGCTGTCATGTGTGTTTCCTGTAGTCTCCACAGAGGACAGAATGGAGACATAAGAGTGTGTAAGTAGTAGCACACAGTACCATATGGTACACAGGTAATGCTCATCTGTGTTGGCATACAGTGGTGCATTGTATGTTTTCCTGATGTGTGTGTGATTATGCCTGTACAATAGCTGCAATCATATGTATGTTACAGGGTAAATGTGTGTATCCAGCAACATATATAGTCTGTTACAGCAGTTTGCCACCTATAGTAACAACTGGACACATCTGTTAGGCAGGGTTATGGCATCAATGACTAGGGTGGTTGATTGGTACTACTGTACCTGTACTATACATCCATTGCAATGGATGACATCTCTGTTCGTGCATCGATGTGATATACACCCCTGTCTTGAGGTTGTGCAATGTGTCACAAACAGTGTGTCGGGTACTGTTGTATAGTGGTGTGATATATAGAGTCTGCCAGGCAGTGTTAGTTAGTTGTGGCCTGAGAACCAATAAGTGGTATTGAATGTGTGCAACCTCTGACAGCCAATAGGATGGTATATATGGCAGTAAAGTGATATCTGTGGGTAAAGGTGTAAAGTGTGACACAGGACACTCTCACACATATTGTTCATATCTTTTTCATCCAGTTGACCCACCACCACAACCCAGCGTATACAGCGGATGAGGAAGAGGTGATACACAACAGCCTTTTGCAGCAGTACACAATGCTCTTCTCCAGAAGCAGCCAGCATCAGCAGGAGTGGACTGCACTGTGGCAGGAACTTGTTAGTCGGGTAAATGACATAGGCATGCATAACCAGACATATGAGCAGGTACGCCATCACTGCAGTGATTTAATTAGACAAGTCTGGCGGCATGCATCTGATATCCAAAGACAGCAGCTTGCCACAAGTGGAGGGGTGGCCATTCATCCCCCCCTCACCAGAGCGGAGGAACTGCTCCTAAGCATGGTGGCTGCTGGACAACAGCTACAACAACCACTGACATGTGTTGTAATGGAGGCCGGAGCCACCCAGCACATCCACCTGGAGCAAGCAGGTAACATGCCCAATCTGTAGACTACAGTTAACTGTATTGTTAGATTATGTGTACGTGAGATGTGTACTGTGTGTTTAGCAGTTCAGCTGCCTAGTGTTGTGCAATACTGATAGTTTGAATAATATCCCTACACCTACACCTGTGACTGTTAACTGTTGTTGTACTGCAGTTTAGCATACCCACTGTAGCAATGCCACAGTTGTGGCCACTGATGAACCCTCTCATATTCTCGTAGGTCCCTCTGGCGTAACAGTAGGGTAGCTGATCCATGCTGGTGAGTGTGTTATACCTGCAATGTTGGTAATGAAATATGCATGTCATAGCTGAGGTGTAGGCCATGTACACGTAACACACCTATGCATAATGCATGCCATGCATGTTTGCTGTGAGATGTTGCACAACTCAGTAATGTCAGTAGCTGCCTCAATGACATGCAATACACAGAGCATGACACACAGTTGTGACAACCCCGTACTGCACATTGGATAGGCATAGTTGCAACACCTGTACACAACATAACACATTGATCACATGCAATACACAAAGTCATGCTACATATGGCATAAGCACATACCCTTCAACACATAACACAGTCATGTGAGGCAATGCTCCCTACTGGGCACCTCATACACCCATGTACAAAGTGGCTGTGTAATAGTGAACGTATCCACGGCACTGCATTTCAGGTACAGCATGCTAGGCAGTGGTCTGTCACACAGTAGTAGCCGTGAGTGACCACAAGATGCATGATGATGATGATGATGGCACATGGTACTACACCCCATCCGGTTTCAGTGACCACAGTACTACACATAACAGTCTTTGCTGTGCACCTCATTGTTCTGTGTGTGCAAACATATGCACCTATACACACCATGCATAGCATGTTGTGTGTGTGCTTACATATGCTAGTATACACATTCTGCACATCAGTCGCCATCTGTACAAAGAGTCACATATATGTCCTGGAATGCTCACAACTCCACCATGTGGTATAGGTCACATGACACACATTGGGTATGTGTGGTGTTTAATGCTGCAGTTGTGTAGCATGCCATGTCATGGTTGGCACTGACATATCTGCAATATGTACCACACTCACCATAACCACTGTACAATGTCCATATCGAGCACTGGGATTCCTTCATGTCTACATGCACCACTCACCCCATGTCTGTACATTGCATGCATTCGCTACACCTGTGACCACTATTATGTGCTATGGACACAGACGCTGTCATCAGACATGGCAATCTATGTGTCACACAGAAAACACATGCAGCCATGGTATGTATACCATTGAGTTATGGTGCACATGACATTGCAGAGCAGATAATACTTGCACAGCAATGTTGTGCCCATGTACACACTCTGTTCCAGGGTGTACCCAATCACTGAACAACTACACACATGCATCAAAGCCATGCATAATGTCATTAGAAAGGACTGTCTACACTTGCACTGCATGGTCTTGAGCAACACATATTCTGCATGCTGACATGTGTGTGGTGACTGTTTACCTTGTGATACTGTCACCCACCATCACTCACTATTGTTTATGTGTTGGATTGCTGGTGTGTGTGTGTGTGTGTGTGTATGTGCTGTGGTGAGCAGTGTATTTATGTGCATGTGTGCATGTTTTCATGTGTTCATGTGTGCATGTGTTCATGTGTGCATGTGTGCATGTGTTCATGTGTGCATGTGTTCATGTGTGCATGTGTTCATGTGTTCATGTGTGCATGTGTGCATGTGTTCATGTGTGCATGTGTGCATGTGTGCATGTGTGCATGTGTTCATGTGTGCATGTGTTCATGTGTGCATGTGTGCATGTGTTCATGTGTTCATGTGTGCATGTGTGCATGTGTGCTAACATCATGTACAGATTGTAAAGTGTGTTTCCTGTCTTCCTTTCACAGGTGCTGAGTTAGGAGTGGCTGAATGCAACAAGGAACCTGATGTCACCGCTACTGATAGTGGAGATGATGAGACATGTATTGTGGCACAGGAAGGTCTGACAGTGTCTGTCGTTGGTCCACCAATCGACACTACACAGCGGTCAACCCCATCTATGCACACACTCATACTGCCAATATATCCCTCATCACCAATGGCCTTAGCTGAGGGACAGCATACCGTTGGCATTGACCAGGAGAGTGTGGTACCTATGGCATGTGCATCCCCTCACAGCAGCCATAGCTGGATTACTGGAATGGTATCACATAGGCGGATGTCCAGGGGTTCTCGGGGGAGCACCACTGGTCGTATTACCCCTGGTGGACGTGCCCCCATGGATATTACAACTTCCAGTATGTTCTGGGCTGTAATGCAGGCACAGGCACGTATGGAACGGTACATCCGATAGGGACTAAGGGAGCAGAGGGCCCATTACACTGCTATCAATGACAGCATCCGTGACCTTGCCAGTGCCATCCAGAATTACACCAAAGTCATTGATAGCCATTGGAGGGAGACAGTAGATGTCCTCCACGATGTGCTAGCCATGAGCCAGGACCGTGCAGGATGGATGAGAAGCCGATGCAGATGCATGCCAGCAACAGCATCAGCTGGCAGTCATCGCGGACGGACCATGTATCACAGCCACTCCCATAGTGGCAGTACTAGCCCTAGCAATGCTGGGGCTGGCCTGCCATTGACCGTCCTACTAGACCACGTGCACGTGGCACTGGCCAGTCCCAGCAAGGGCATGGGTCCAGTCATCATACCTCTGCCTCTGATGACAGCACCCAGTCAGGGTTGGTACCCAATACTGCCCATAGCACTCCTGCTAGGCACAGGTACCATGTCCATGGCTGGAGACAGTGATTTGTACAGCCTAGTAGGTACAGTCTGTGGCTGTCCCACAACCACCCGTATATGGCAGCCACATGGTGGAGTTGTGTGCATGCAGATACACACACATTTACCATACAACTAGGGCTCACACATACACACACACATTACATCAACATTGGCCCATGCAATATGTTGTCCCACACACACACACACACACACACACACACACACACACACACACACACACACACACACACACAGACATGCAGATTGGATGGGTCAATGTCAGGCTCTGGCAAACCTACAACACACCCTGTGCATATGATGACACCTGTGCCACCTCCTGTCATCTGTAACATTGATGCAGGAACAGGCTAACATGGTTCTGATGCACAGGGTGACATTATAGCAGTGTAGCAATAGTGGCAAGTTGACAACAAGAAAGTGTAATGATATCCTTTTAGGTATTCCTGAGCAGGCATTATGCATCACAGCTGTGATAGTCATTGTAGCATTGTTTACACCAGTGTTAATCCTAAGTATATAATGTCCACCCATGTGCCACTTGGCTGAAGTGTACAGTGTTGCCAGCATGTGTTAGTGAGTGGACAGTACGTGTGTGATATGTGCATAACAAATTAATGGGTGTTCATCTGTGAACATGGTGCATGCGCACTGTCTGCATGTACGTGCATAGTGGACACGTGGGATGTGCGACTTACCCTGTTCTACACATTGTTAACATATCATGGTATCTTTCAATGGCCAGTATGCATTCTACTACAGATATGTACTAACATGGGTACACATGTGTGTATGACATGGGTTGGCACTATGCTGTGGGTGATACTGTTGATATCTGTCAATGATCTGCAGTCTGGTAGTATACACCATCTCAACAGCATGACTATAACCAATCATTAGGTGATGTCCTGACAAATGACTCACAGTTGTAGGGAACTCAGTAACAGTTGGATCCTCCCAGTACTATACAATAACAGTAACCAGTGGTATTGACCACCACACGTTCCTGGGACCACACCTGTGTGGCATATAGCCCTCTTATGTACATGCAAATACACTAGGGATATGTCCATCAACATCTGGAAATGCATGCATTGGCCTACACTGCATTCCCTGGATGGGATGCATATCCTACACAGGGGTATCATACAGACAGATACCTGTTGTCTAATACATGCTGTATAGCAGTAAGCCATCTATGGCATATTCATCCACATTTACTATACATACTATCCCAACAGTACCACATAGGTGGTAGCCCTCAACATGTATGTTGGGTACCAATGTGTACAGACAGACACGTGTTATGTCATCTGTCCCTTGGTATCCACATATCCATAGGTATTGTGGGGTCCCTCAGTGTTTCACATAACACATTAGGGGCCTGCATGCATATCCACAGGGCTGGTGTACACCTATAATGACTGTCCATTATTGCCAGTCGTTGTTGTGTATGAACATGTCTGGCATATACCCCGGCAATTACCCTCACTCACAGTACTCTATAGTACCTGTCATTGGTGTGTGTCAGAGATGTCCTTGGCCACGGATCACTACATTGGCCAGGCTTGACACAGACATACATATGTGACCTATGATTTGTGAAGCAGTGGCACAATCTGTTGAAGGTTACAAATGTATTTATGTCATATGCAGGCTTCACACCTATGTACTGATTGAGGTCACATGTACACATATTTATTTGACATGCAGATACCCAATGTGTGCAATGCACAGGCTGTTTGAAACATATGTCATACCGTAGTAAAAGCAAAACCCACACTGCATTGACCACCTGTGCACACACTTGGCGTTTGCAGGACTCAAACCCCTACCTAACTATGGTATGATACTAGAGGGATACGCATTATCATGGCACGCTATATGCATTACTGAGTGGTTGATGTTCTCCTTGAATATTTGTAGGATGCTGACATCATCAGACTTTCCAAAGAGGGAGATGCCTCTTTTAATGTGTTTTCCCAGTCTCCAATAAGGCTACTCCTCTCAAAGGAAACCACACACATATACACTTGGCATTTGCAAGACTCAAACCCCTACCTAACTATGTTATGATACTAGAGAGATATGCATTAACACAGTGCACTATATGCTTTACAGGGTGTTTTCTGTTCTTCTGGTATATTTGTAGGATGATGACATCATCGGACTGGACATGGTAATGTGTGTACACATTGTTTTGCAATCCCAGGAATGATCCATGTAGGTTGGCAGGTATCAACAGCTTGTACAGGACCCCATGAGTCTCACCTTGTGTGATCTATCTGTGGACACATTTACATCCCTCCATCTGTCAACACATATCTATGCACAGATTGTTGATTTTGTGGATATGACATATGTCTGTGATATTGATGAAGAGCTGTTCAAAGTCTATGTGGGACATGTGTAGCTCTGTTCCATGATGTATGTCCTGGGTGGCTGCCTTGCAGACGGTGTAGCATGCTTGGGAACCATGATCTGCACATGAACATACCACAGTTGGTAGGGTTGTGTGTTTGTCGGTTTCCAATAGCTCTGTTTATCATGTCTGCCATGATGCACTACATGGCCTTGCAGATCAGACTTTATAGGCTTACTGGACTATACTTCCCATGGTGTGTTGTGCACCCACACATGTGGAGAGTGCCTTATGTTGCTGTAACACATTCAACAGTTCCAGGTCCTGTGGAGTGGGTGAGGCTCAACAGACTGTTCAGGTGCAGGGTCTGTTTGTTCTGTAGTGCATGCATGACACATATTGGGAAACAATGTAATCCAATTGCTGCCATGCTTTTGGCTTTTTGGCGAGCTGTTCAGCCATACTACATGTGATATCTCCTGGTATAATGTCAGGGACTATCGCCTGTGGGAGGTGGGTATGTATACATGTCTGATATATATATACGTCTGATAGGATGTTGGCAATGTCAGTAAGGTACAGTTGTCCCTGACTCAGCACATATATGCGTCTACATTACTATTTATTACATAGCTGAAGGACATGGTATGATTCTCAGTCTGGACACCTTCTCAGCCACTCTTTACAAAACACCAACAAACCTGAGCACTAATCCCGGTTATACTCTTTTACACACTTAATACCCTACTGATCTTTTGTGCTCAGGCTACAGAGTATGTCATCATAATACACTGGCATGTCCAGGGGTCAGTTTAATGTGTACTCTCCAGTCCAGCTAATGAATATTGTGGTTATGACACAATGTCACATCTGTCATATGTACACAGACGACCCTCTCCTCCTCACATCACTCTCACATATATGTGGGAGATGTAACAATATTGACATACAGGATGCTGAGCTCTCTCGACCCATGACTGTCATAGTCTATCAGGTGGTGAGGGTGACCACACACACCACATATCCGTCTCACATACACCGATAGTGACAGCACACAAACCACATTATCACGCATACACATATTTGGAGGCTCTACACACACTCTGCCTAAGCAGCAGAGACGTCCACAGCAGACACACATATGACTGCTACCCCACTACAATGCCCACATGTCACACAGTTTACAATGTCAGTGTGCCACACAGTCACTGCCCTTTGAGCTAAACAACACACCTAATACACTTGTTATAGGTGACACTTAATGTCAAACACACTGTCGTCCCACTCACCAGGCCAAACAAGGGAATAGTCACTTTGAGCTGTCTCTCAGGTGCCAGGATCTGCCACATAACACATGCTCTCATGTCACTCCAAAGCAAGTCCAAGACTGGCTCCATCATTGTCCAAGCTGGTGCGTACAACCTCAGACATCCCTCTCTGGACCACATGACATGAAACATAGAGGAACTCTGTGATCATGTAGCCCAACCCAGTATTACCCTGACCTTGTCTAACATCTTACACTCACCAAGTATGATGTCACAGTATACCAACACACTGATCACGTTTAACAGTTGGCTAACATATTGGTGTTATTCAAAGGGGATACAGTGTCTGTCACCCTGGGGTGACATGCTCGACATGCCACGTAGCTTCCCTATGGACAGCTTGCACCTGTGCCCCTTGGACCTTTGAATACTGGCTAGGGTACTTGCTGCCACCATAGTTCCTTATTTAAGCGGGGCTCAAAGGACAGAATCATCTCCATAGACATTACAGAGTACACGGCACTGAGGGTAATGCTGCTCAACACCAGATGTATTACCCTCAAACTTGAGCCCACTCAGGGTTCTCCTCAGTATGGAGGATAGCAATATCTGTGCACTAACAGACACACGGTTCAGGCTCCCACATGCACACCAGCACTACCAGGTTGTATTTTGTACCATGCTTTCTGACCACATAACTTGGAATGGCCAACACAATTAGGGGGTGTATCTATATACATCACAGATACACATACCTCTGGGTTGGTAGCACTGCACAAAGCATCACAGACCATACATATGCACCTAACATTGTACAAATCAGCCTTTTGGTTTGTTGCCTGCTACAGACCACACTCCCCAACTCAGCAACCCCACTCAGCTTTCCTGGGAACATTGGACAATATGAAGGTCTCCCCAAACACCATTATATTGGGTGATGTCAAATACCCACACATTGACTGTGGATAGTACTCAGGCCACAACACCCTCGACCAACAGTTGCTAGTATTTCTACACTCATATGCTATGGCACAACTGGTCACCACACCCACACGAGGGGACAACATATTGGACATGATCATCACCGACATGGGGACTATATGTGCCACACCTGCGATATACCCCTCATTGCTAAGGGCAGAACATACTTTATCTCACTAGACATCCATATCCCATCCCCACACCCTTCCTGGGTAATGTTGGTGAACTTCCCATAGGAAAACGTCACACTCCTCCAAACCACAGTGGTATCCTTCAGAGACCCTGAGTCAGTGGTAAGTATGGCTCAGACTGCTGTATCCTTTACATACACATTCTATGGACACTTAGTGGACCGCATGGATTGTTACATCCAAAATAACAACTGGACTCATTCCTGCAATGGCAGTGGACCTGTGTGGTAGATCCCAGCCATTCATACACTTTACAACAAATGGAGGAAGCTACTACATGATAGAGCACAATCCCAGATAGGGAAGGCATCTGTGATCTGTACTAGCAGACAGCTACAATCACTTGGGTAATTATGTCAGGCATGCTTCTAATGGACAATTGCACCAGACACGTCGGACACTCACAAGGCCTTCTTCAGTTGATTCAGGTACCTGGCTGGACACTCACTGATATGCTGTATATTACTGCATACTGACTAAACATACCCTGAACCCACTGACATTGCCATCATCCTGGCAAACAGGTTCAGTGCAGATGTGTCCCCCACACCCCCCTAAGGTGGTACTGTCCATACAAACAGAGTGTAACCTCCAAAACATCACGAGTAAACAGGTGAGTGCTGCCCTCCCCACAGCGGACAACACAGCATCAATGGGACCAGACGATGTCCCAGCCTGTGTCATACACAGCCTTCATGACAGACATAACACTCACATTACATCACTGTTTGACATAAGAGTTATTGCAGCATATGTACCCACGGAATGGCGTACAGCGATAGTGGTCCTGCTCCACTGAATACTGCCACAACAGACCACAGGCAATATCGGCCTAAAAGGCTAATTAGCCTGTTCTGCAAAGCTATGGGGTGTATTGTAATGGGACTCATGCACATAGACATGGGAAACCTGCAGACACTGGGTCCTACACATTACAGCATTGTTGTGGGCAGATCTTGCCTGTTGGACCTGGTCATATTCTTTCAACAGTTACCAGGTCCATCAGTGTTGGCACAGTTGTCCACACAGCCAACCTGGACCTTGCACAACCCTTCAACACAATACCCCACTCGGCCATTATGCATAGGCTCCCCAGCATTAATATCGACACATATCTGACACGATGGATTGCTACCTGAATCAGGGATAGCACCCACATGCTCAGTGTTGCAGGTGCCATGTCTGACTATACACCCATGACACATGGCATCCCACCAGGCTTGGTCCTGGGACCTCTCTTGTTCAGTATATATTTGTGTGATGTACAGGCTATCACAGGAGGGCTATGGCTGCCCATGTTCGCAGATGACTGCAAACTGGGTTCCATAATCAGCTTTCCTGCTGGCACATGCATACTCATACAGGGTCTCACAGAGATAGGTTGAATGGTGCCTGAGCCATGGCCCACTGCTACATGCCATTAGTTGCATAGTCATCCCCTTTGAGGATGGCAAAATGCCCACACATTACCACATAGGTTGTAATCCATTACATACAGTAGTGGTTGTTATGGTTTTGGGGACACAACCTGTTCGTACTCTCGCCTTTGACAGTCCTATTGCCATAGTGTTTAGACAGTACATCTACATAGCCCACAACATCCCACATGGTTTCACATGTTGATCACGTGTGGTCATTGTGTCCCTATACTCTTCACGATCATGCTTGGTTACTATGCCACATTTGGGATGTACCTTACCTGACACCTGCAGCAACTGTAATGGCCACAAATGTTACTCATCGAGCAGATGTAGGGACTCACATAGATGCTCTGCACAGTTCCAATACAGTAAATCCAGCTTATACTCAGTCACTTACGACCTACACTGATGTGTTGTGTGCCTATAGTTGCAGGCAATATCTGACCCAGACTTACTGGACATGCTCCACCTCAGGATATCTGACTCCCTTGGAACTACACACTCCAGGGACATATACCTCAGTACTGATGTTAAAAGGACATGCTGGGGGGACAGATTATTATCAGAAAGCCTCCACTCACTCCGGAGTGTAGTCCCGGTTTTGCATAGGCAGAGCCACCCACTGACCACCTACAGGTGACATCTTGACATGTGGATGGGTGATCACATGTTTACCCATGGGATATCTTCTGGGTCCCTGCTAGACAGAGGCACAATACACTCAACATGAATGGGCTATCTTGTGTGACCTACTATTCAGAGGCACAGTGTTCTGATTAGACTGGGTTGCAGAAGCCAAACACACTCTGGCTATGCTTGTACATGCCCTAGGGCAGATAGCCTAGTATCAAACTCTGAACCTATGATAATTTTCATGATGCACAATGTTTATTGCTGATACTGTTTGCAGGTTTTTATCATCTTTGCTTTCACACTTTCTATGAACCGCTTAGGTATCTGCAGAACATATTTGCTTATGGCAGGGTTTCAGTATATTATTTATGTGTCTGTTGTCATATCAGTGTGTTCCCAGGGCAGATTGCTGGGTAGTGAGAGGTTCATGTGTTAACACATGCAACTGCCTGCTATATGTGGCCCAATGCTGTACTCCAACATGGCCTAAGTGTGTGAGCATGCCCAGTTCAGACTGTCAGTGTTCTGTTGCCTGACGTTTGTCTCATGTATTCATGTGTGAGTATGCCCAGTATGACCTTTCAGTATGTTGCTGTTTGAGGTCCACTACATTTGTTGATGTATGTCTACATGTCCAATATTAACATTTGTACTGTGTGTGTTGAAAGACAGGTTCTATTCTTACTGCAGGACTCACCTTTGTGTCATAACTCAACAGGGATTATGCTGTGCCTGCAGGGTTTCCATGAAATACTTTGCATAGACTTATCGACATTTCTTCATACAAGCTAACCACTGAAATACTGTCATGGTTTAGTGGTTCGGTGCTATGACTATAGTGCACAGTATCCTGGGTTTGAGGCCCATCGCCACTTATATTTTCATACTGAGCAGACCAGACTGCTTAGGGGCCAGTAGAGTAAATATGAGCATGTTGGCTTTTGTTCATCTATGCCCTTCCTGGACCCAGCTTGTCCAACATTGCTCAATATTAACCCTCATTGCTGGACATTGGCCAATATTACTCTACATTGACCACATTTGTAGTAGTTGGTGTGTGCAATTTAGTTTATATATACTTCATGATGGGAAATGTTGTTTAGCACTGCTTTATATTGCTTAACACATGGCAATCATGCCTCAGGTGCTGATGCAGGGCTGCCTATGTTGGATGCACATACTACACTCCCTATACATGTTTGAAAGCAGATAGTGTCAACGCAGGCATCCCTTTTACTATATGTGCGGGTCAGAGAGAGGTATCATTTCCAGAGTTCCTACTGAGCCAGTGTATGTGCTATGCGTTGCCTCTTTACCAAGGCCAAAGCATACTGGGCATGCCTCCTTCTGCCTACTGGGGCAGGCTCAGGTTGTTCCTCCTCCGAGTTACGCTCTGCCTGTGATGGCCTTGGCAATGGTGGGGGGCTGTTTGGCCCAGGCCTATGCTGGTCCTGCTGCAGCTGTTTTCACAGGATCATATTATGTAGCATAGCACATACCATGACGATTTGGGTACATGTAGTTGGTGAGTACTGCAAGGATCCACCAGATGTATCCAGGCACCGGAATCATGACTTGAGCAGCCCAAACACATGCTCAATTACATTTTGTGTTTGTGCATGTGCCTCATTATGGCGTTCCTGTTCAGTGTGTGCGTTTCTGATGGGTATCATCAGCCACATCTCCAGTGCATAGCCAGCATCCCCCACTAGGTGACCATGTGGGACGTCCCCATTGGCAAATGTCTGGTACAGCTGCATCAGATGCCAGATATGGGAATCATGGTAGCTTCCAGGGCAGCCAGGTCACACATTCAGTATTATGCCCTGAGCATCACACACGACCTGGCAGTTGATGGAGGGAAAGCCCTTGCGATTGAAGTAGACCCTACCCCGCTCACCGGCTGGTTGCTTTGATGTGCATGTGCATGCAGTCTATTGCACCCACTACCTCAGGGTATTCTGCTATTTACTGGAAGAGATGCATATTGCTAGCCAATTCCTCACAGGAATTGGGGATATATACATGATCACCGACATGTGCTGACATGGCATCCAGGAACTGGTGCAGTACCCTGGATGCTGATGCCTGTGATATCCCCATCATATCACCAGTTGGTATCTGGAAGGTACCTGTTGCTAATATCCTTAGGCCAACACATACCTTAGTTTCCACTGGGAAGGGTTCCCCTATGTTGGTTCTGTGTGTGAGGCGTGGCCTGCACAGCTCAACAATTTGCTGCAAGAGGTCTCTGTCCACTCTATAGCACTCCACTATCTCCAGCTCATGTAGCCCCTGGTAGGTAACCCTGGGCCTGTACACTCTTCTCCATCTCCTCACTGTGGGTTGTCCAGCAGCATTTGCATTATCACCACCCTCAGCATGTTGCATATGTCGCCTTATAACAGCAATGGCAGCCCCTAAAATTTTTTGTCTCAGTGAAGCTTTTTCAGTTTTCACTTCTATTAGCTTACTGCAGTGTTGCAGTGTCTCTTCAGAGAAACATAATGGACTGTTGTTTGCAGAGTTTTAAGTGCTGGACTGGGCTGGGCTTGTGTTCTGCCTGGGTAATTGCCTGTTCTGATTGTTTTCACCTGCTAGCTCTGCTAGTACTCCCTGGTAACTTCCCACTATTTGGTATGCTTCCTTTTTCCTTTCTGTTGACTCGGGTGGGGGGGGCGCCACACACACAAGTGAAAACACGCCCACAGCAGCCAACACGCACAAACACATGCTTACACAGACTAAACCTTGCTTATTCTTGTTAAAATGCGCGCACACCAGTGCAAACATGCTTACAACTGTTTACACAGCCTTACATACGCTTACTCAAGCCTACATGCACGCACACACGGTTACACGCGTGCACACTGTCTTACTCGGGTTTACTGGCGCGCACACGTGTGCATGCATGCTCAGCTAGAAGCTTTGGTGTTATCCACGGCATACACCTTCGATTTCTTGACTTTACCTGGCCTACCTGTTGACACACCTCTTTCACTATTATGTGAATGTAAGCTGACACACGACACTCTGCTCCAATGAGCTTCACTCCTTTCATACATACCCCCCTCGTGATGTCACCTATCTTCTATTCTGTTACACCCCTTATCCTACTCCTACACTCCACTGACTGTGCTCATTTACTATGTAAACTTGCGATTCACTATCCTAACTCTCATTTGCATAGGATTGCCTACTAATGCTTAGTTACATTTCTTAGACTGAGCTTCCTCCCTTAGCAACCTCTACTCGGTGGCCATGTTGTCGTCAGCCTGCCATTCCCTTGCTTTGTAAATTCTTTTTAGCTATAAAATCCACATTTGTGGATCTTAATTATTAATTTTCTACTTTTAGGGCACAGCACATTTGCGCGGCGCTGTGCTACGGTTAAACCCCGGAGATCGGGATAAAAAAAAAAGTTATTTTATTTTGAATTTGCATCCCTTCCCTGTGCCAATGGCCATATTTTTGGCCATTGGCATGCTTCCTCCTGTACATTCATGTTTTACTTCCAGCTGACATGGCTCTGTTTTGCTATTTGCAGAACCGTATTCAGTTATCAACTGAGTACGTTTCTGCAAGTAACACTACTCCTACTCGGACAGGTTTGGGTTTCCTGGATTGCAAATTTACCTCATTTGCATAGCTTTTGCCTGCAATTGAGGTAATTTGCATATCCCAGCCCTGTCTTTGTAGGACTAGTTTAGAGATCTCAGTTGCACGCCCCTACCGGCTGTTCCTGGATCACTCGGTAGACATGTTGGCTGCATGGAGTCTTACTCTACTCTAAGACTCTGTGTAAGCCTTCGTGAATCTGGCCCACTGTCTTCAAAATGAGGTATCACTTGGCACAATTACTTGCTCCCTAGCAAAGTTATTTTCCAAAATATGAAAAAAATCAATTTCCATAGCCAAAGTCCTAAACAAAATATATCTGTACATTTGTCTAGCTCACAGGCAGTTCTTTTTCCATCATGTAACTACTAATACTGCCTTCAAAATGAGGTATTACTTACCCTGATGACATGTTCCCTGATAAAGTTATTTAGCAAAATTTGAAAAATTCATAATTCTCATAACCACGTTCACAAACAAATTGTGATGTCTGGACATGTGCACTGCATACAGATGCAGTTCTTTTTATATTTTGCAAGTACTAATACTGTCTTCACAATGAGCTATGACTTAGCATGCTGATATGTTCCCCAACAAAGTTATTCAACAAATATGAAACAATGTCATAATTCTCATAACCGAAGTCCTAAACATAATGTGATATCTGTGCAGGATGGTTATTGACATATTCTATTTTACGTGGCACTTTCCTCAAACAGCTCTTACTCAGCATGTTCTTCATCTCTCTACCAAAGTTGTTTGCCAAATTAAGAAAAATATCATAATTTACATAATACAATTCATAAGGAAATGGTTATGTGTACCGACACACAACATGCAGATAGTTCTTTTGCAATCTGAAATGAAGTGTTACTCAGCATGTGTACAAGTTCCCTAGCAGTTCTTTTCCTGTGTCGTCAGTAATGGACAACAGTGTTCATAAAATATAACAATAGACTTACTTACCATACTAGTCCTACTTGGTCCATGGCTGTTTTCCATTCGTTCTCACTAGCTGCATGTTACCAATATATCATGCATAGCTGTCATCACACCATTGTGGAGGTCAGTCAAGAACAATGCTATTACATCCTCAGGTGAACGCCATTGCTTCTGAAAAGATGAACTTCTTCTGTGTTGATGCTGTCATGGCAGATTGTTGACCCACCGACCCTGTGCATCAAGCCAAGCATAAACCCATTTTGTAAACGTCTAGCCTGGTACGCTGTCCATTGACTGTTTGCTGTTTTCCATATCTGGTGAGGAATTATGTCAGAAAACACAAAATGACAACATGGCCATCATGAATGCAGGTGTTTAAAAATTGTTCTGATTTGAAACCGTAGCCTTCCGAGTGGGTGATTGATGACATCATTCCTTCCAATGTTCAGCATAAGAATGTCAGGTTCAGGGTAGATGGAACACTTCTCTTCCAACAACTGCAGGAGTCTGCTCCAATGCATACCTCTTCTTGCAATCCAGTACACCTTCACACTAGATGTGGGGAAGCTCAAGTTGCAGTGGCTTTCACTTCTGGAGGCATGGGTGGCAGCTCAGTGAATGTTGGAATGGCCACACACCCACACTCTCACTTGTTCTCCTGCTCTTGAAACCATGTCAATGTCACAAGGGAGATGCACCTGCACAGGAAAGAAATGCAAACAGGTTACTACTTATGTTTGAGAGATGTATTGGAAGACTACACATGTATATATATCAATAGCATTACCTGGTTAGCTCATCCAAATCTTCACTCTTATCCACAGTGGCATTATTCTTTCGATAAGCTACATAACTGGTGATGACGATGCAGAGGTACATACCTATCACCCTTGATAACAAGAAATCACACACAATGAGTGATGCTTCAGACCTACATACCTACCATCCCCGAAAACAACAAATTACACATAGTGATTGATAAGGGGGCACAGTAAGGGCACATGTAAAGAGAAAAAGCAGGGTAAGAACTGCCACTCCACTAATATGCCAAGGACAGGCATGGGGCTTCAACTGGTGGGGGTCTGAAGTGTCCCATACCTGTGCTGGCTGCCCACTCAGACTGCTGATGCCACTACTGTCTCATGACCACCTTCAGTGTCAGCAGTCTGCCTTACCTCTGTCTTTTCTATTTACATGTGTCCATGCAGCAATGGATATAAGGGATCAAGGATGGAAGTAATGTACTATTTGCTGCCCTGACCTACATACATTTACTGTACCAGAGTGGAGGGAGAGTTAAAGGGCACATTGCATAAGGAAAAAGGTGCACCTAGACTCTTTCTTTTAGCAGGTGGCCTTTCAGGGAGGGACTGAAGGCATCATAGTGGCACCCGTGAAACCACGCATATCCTGGAAAGCAGCCCAGTGGGACTGAGCCGATGAGTCTCCAATTTCCCCACTGCCATCCAGGATGATCATAACAGTCATGTTGTCAAGATGTGCTGCCCACTGATGCACACACCATCAGAAGATACATTCTTACCTTAGCTGACATCCTGCATGGGTGGAAACTGACAAGGGCCTAAAGAGAAGCCCATGTATAGAGAAAAAGCAGGGTAAGGACCGCCACTCCACTAATGAACCGAGGACAGGCATAGAACTTCAGTAGCACTCGAGGGCATCTGATGTGTCCAATACCTGTACTGATTGCCCACTCAGACTGTTGACATCAATACTATCTCACAACCTCTTTCAATGCCAGCAGTCTGCCTTACCTCCACCTTTTCTCTTTACATGTGTCCATGCAGCAATGGACATAAGGGATCAAGGATGGACACAATGTACTATTTGCTGTCCTGACCTACATTCATTTACTGTAAAAGAGTAGAGGGAGAGTGAAAGGGCACATCGGATAAGGAAAAAGATGTACCTAGACTCTTTCTTTATGCAGGTGGCCTTTTGGGGAGGGACTGTAGGCATCATAGTGGCACCCGAGAAAACATGCATATCCTGGAAAGCAGCCCAGTGGGACTGAACTGAAGAGTCTCCAATTTCCCCACTGCCATCCAGGTCGATCATAAGATCCATGGTGGTTGGGTATGACACCCACTGATGCACACAGCAGCACAAGGGCTGTTGGCACACATGTCTGAAGAGAAACCTTCCTGGCCTGGTGCATAAGCACTTGGCCGGTAACTGACAAGGGGGCACAGAAAGTGCATGTGTAAAGAGAAAAAGGAGGGTAAGGACAGCCACTACACTAATATGCTGAGGAAAGGCATGAAGCTTCAGCTGCTGGGCATCTGAAGTGTCCCATACCTGTGCTGGCTGCCCACTCAGACTGCTGGTAGCAGCAATGGCTCCTGATTGCCTGCAATACCAACATTCTGCCTTATCTCTGCCTTTTCCATTTACATGTGTCCTTTTGGCAGCAATGAACATGAAGGATCAAGGACGGAAGTAATGTACTATTTGCTGCCTTGACCTACAAAGAGTGCAGGGAGAGTGAAAGGGCACATCACATACGGAAAAAGATGTACCTAGACTCTTTCTTTTTGCAGGTGGCCTTTTGAAGAGGGACTGAAGGCATCATAGTAGCACCTGTGAAACTATGCATATCCTGGAAAGCAGCCCAGTTCATAGGTTCACAGGTTCATAGGTTGGTACTAGGCTATCAGCCCTAGGGTCTATACAAGCCTAGCCATAACAATTCCCTGGCTATTTCTTCCCACACTATTTACTTCCCTGGACCCCTGTCTAGCAGGGTGACTGACATGGTCCCTGGGGTGAATTTGCTTTCCCCCATTCAATAATCAAGGTTCCTTTTAAAGAGGGCCAAAAAGGCACTCTTCTTGACATGTATGGGCAGTCTATTCCAGAGTCTGGGGAGTCTCTGGGTCAGGAACCTATCCCTCCAGCATATTTTGTTTACTGTGATGAAAAGGTTTAGATCCCTGGAGCGTGTGGCTCTGAGGAATTGGGATTTCTTTAAGTGTAGCATGTCCAACAGCTCTAGGTTTGACATGGTCTTGTATGTTAAGCAGAGATCACCTCTGCATAGAAGATATGCAACAGAGTATAACTGGAGTTTTTTAAGGTGGTCAGCGTAGGGCATCTGCTTTAGGCCTGTGATTCTTTTAGTGAGGTATTTCTGTGGCCTTTCCAGTTGTTGCCGATGTCTTGAGAGGTACATACCAAACGGGGCGTTGTATTCTATAATGGGTCTAATGAGGGATGAGTACAGTGGGACAATGACCTCCTTTTTTCTGGATAAAAAGCCCTTAGTGATGAGGTGTCCCACATAGAAAGATTTCCTGATTGTTGTGGTGATGTGTTTATCAAAGGTCAGACCACTGTCCACCTGTGTCCCTAAGTCTCTTATCACACTTTCGGTGTTTAGCGTACTGCCACCTATATGGTAATTCAGGGGGAACATGTTTTTTCCCAAAGAGGATAACTGTACATTTCTTGGCATTGAGCTTGAGCCCATGGCTCTGGCACCAAGCATCTGTTTCTATAAGGCCCTTTTGTAGAGTATCCACATCATTTGAGGATTCAATAATGGCTCCCAGTTTGCAGTCATCTGCGAACTTTGTTAGCCAGAGTCCCTTAGTGTTGGCCTGTACTTCAGAGAAGTAGATGCCAAACAAGAGCGGTCCCAGGACTGAACCCTGAGGTATTCCACTTGTCACTTGTCTGGAGCTGGATTTGGAGTCGGCTACTTTTACATTGTGGGTGCTATCAGTAAGCCAGTTAGCAACTCATTGGATGACATAGGGATTAATGCCCATCTTAGTAAGTTTATCTATGATTCCATAGTGGGGGATGGTGTCAAAGGCCTTGGCAAGGTCTAGATAGGCTGTGTGGACCACCTTACCCTTGTCCATGGCTCTGGAGACTGATTAGAAGAAGTCAGTCAGGTTCAGGAGACAAGACCGGCCCTTCATGAACCCAAACTGGATGGGGTCCAGTGTTTGAAGGTTGCCAATGTTTTTGTTTATAAGTTCCATGATAATATGCTCCATGGCCTTACAGATAAGGCTCATCTGACTGATGGGACAGTAGTTTCTGGGATCCAAGGTGGATCCCCCCTTGTGGAGTGGGATAACTGTAGCTCTGCACCACTCAGTGGGCACACAACCTGAGGTGAGGCTATGATTAAACATGACACTTAGGTGAGGTGCCAGTTCATATTGTAGTTCATGTAGTACACAGCCCGGGATGTCATCTGGTCCCATGGATGCTGTATTCTTAGCTTTGGAGAGTGTGTTTTTTACCTGTGTGGCCATTATTACCGGAATTTGGCAATCTTCCGGTATTGAGATGGGCCATTTAGGGGGTGAGAGGGGGTGAAGTTGGCACTGAATTGATCTCCCAGGATATTGGCAATATCCTTGGGATCAGTATATTTAATGCCAATCTGTTTTAGCTCAGAGCAGATCTGAGCATTGCCATTTAGATTCTTGACATAGTTATAGAATGCCTTGTGGTTGTCTTTGGAATCTTTGGCAATTTTGTTTTCGTAACTAACTTTGGAGGATTTTATGAGGGATCTCAGTTTCTTACTGAGACTGGTAAGGAAGTTTTTTGCATCCTGGGATTTTCCACTTTTCTGCAACAGTTTCTTCCTTTTGTTGTAAAGTTTGTTTATGGCAGGGAACCACCAGATTGGCTTCCTTTTTTTGGATGAGATCATCTTGGTTCTGTTTGGGATGTCACGATTCATGCATGAGTGGATGTGCTCGTACAGTGCCTTAGTGTAGGATTCAGCAGTTGAACTTTCAGTGGGACTGAGAGGAAGAGTCTCCAAGTTCCCCACTGCCATCCAGGATGATTCTAACAGTCATGTTGTCTAGGTATGCTACCCACTAATGCACTCACCATCAGAAGATACATTCTTACCTTAGCTGAAATACTGCATGGGTGGAAACTGACAAGGGGCTACAGACAGGGCACATGTAAAGAGAAAAATCAGGGTAAGTACTGCCACTCCTCTAATGAATACAGGACAGACATGGGACTTCAGTGGCACTTGAGAGCATCTGGTGTGTCCAATACCTGTGCTGGCTTCCCACTCAGACTGCTGATATCACTACTGTCTCATGACCTCCTTCAGTGTCAGCAGTCTGCCTTACCTCTTCCTTTTCTCTTTACATGTGTCCATGTAGCAATGGACATAAGGGATCAAGGACAGAAGTAATGTACTATTTCCTGCCCTGCCTTACATACATTTACTATACCAGAGTGGATGGAGAGTGAAAGGGCACATTGCATAAGGAGAAAGACGTACCCAGACTCTTTCTTTTTGCTAATGGCCTTTCGGGGAGGGACTGATGGCATTATAGTGGCACCCATGAAACCATGTATATTCTGGAAAGCCACCCAGTGGGACTGAGCTGAAGAGTCTCCAAGTTCCCCACTGCCATCCAGGTCAATCATAAGATCCATGGTGTTTGGGTATGACACCTACTGATGCACAAAGCAGCGCAAGGGCTGTTGGCACACATCTGAAGAGAAGCCTTCCTGGCCCTGGCACATAAGCGCTTGGCTGGTAACTGAGAAGAGGGCACAGAAAGTGCATGTGTAAAAAGGAAAAGCATGGTATGTACCGCCACTACACTAATACGCTGAGAACAGGTATGGGGCTTCAGTTGGTGGGCATCTGAAGTCTCCCATACCTGTGCTGGCTGCCCACTCAGACTGCTGGAAGAAACAATGGCTCCCAATTGCATGCAATGCCAGCACTCTGCCTTGCCTCTGCCTTTTCCATTTACTTCCACCATGAGAAGGTCCTCAAGGTTAATGAGTTAAGAGATTTCAACATTTTTTCAAGGATATGCTCAAAGTATTTTGTTTGTTACTTGAAATTTGTGCACAAATGAAACTGGTTCTTTCTGATTTACCTTGTGTAGGTTAGAAGTGTGAACAGTAAAAAAATAGGCTGACGTAATCTGAAGAGCAGAATAATATATTAGCATAAGCTTTTCACCTGCACACTTCTTTACAAGAAACTATGTTTTGAGCTCTCAAACTTGCTACATTGGTAGATACTCGGGAAGGTAACTGTAGTCATCAAGGATGCGGGCAGTAAATGTACTCTGAACATTCAGTACATCAGGTTACCTATTAGTTTGTCATACAATTTTTTCCCAGGGGAATAATTTTAATTATTAAGTCAGACAAATTACCTGCACCAGACAATTCAAGAAAGCTGAGAAAGGTTTTTTTTTCTAGGCTTATCACTATGTTAAAGATTTGCTGTAACCTACAACAGAATCTTTATCTTCTGCTGACCTCTGTGACACATTTTATCACTTTAAACATATCATATGTGTTACTGTTGTAAAAATAAGAATAATTAATGCATGCTGTTTTAGTATTCTAGTTGTTATAGGTGGGTGTATGATTTGATTATGAAACTCTTGCTTCCTGAAAGTTGGCACTAAATCACTTCTTGTTTTTCTACACACACACACACACACACACACACACACACACACACACACACACACACACACACACCATCTTTAAGATCTAATCAACTCCAGGAAGTGATAAATTTCCCTGAAAAGTATATCATTGGTAGTATACACTTAGAGATCACACCAGCACTGATTTCCTGTGGAGAAAACCATTCCATTTTATGCCATTTGACTTTTTTATGCGAGCTACTGATGCTTGGGGAATTTCTCCTCAAGACTGTATAGGGAAGCTGTTTGATTAACATACTGTTCTGATCTCCTAGGAAGTAAACTGTTGCTAAAATTTAAACTACTTTGAAAAGTTGCACACATACCCCTCAACCTCTTAGCACATAAATTTTCTACAAAGCCAAAAGTAATGGGGTTCACAAGCACAAAAGAATGGATAGATTTGGAATACTTCTTTTATATACTTAAAAAAAGATGACAGAATAATAGATTTTACATTTTGTGGGGGAAAGATAAAAAATATGAGGCAAACAGAACATTCTGTTAAAATCCAGACAGTTAATAGGTATGTTTCTACATTTGGTGTTTCATTTTATTTATTAAACTACTGTGCTAAATCTTTGCTTTTCTAAATTTTCCTTGAGTCTCCTTTGAAAATTGGCTGTGCTCTGCCCTATAGGACTACCATGGCCAATGAAATATAGATGAATGCATAAATCAGAAAACATTAATAAACATACAAAAACACTGAAGCAAGAATTCAGACTAGAACACAATAATGCAGTTCCTTCAAATATTCATTATATGTGTAAACAATGTTCTTTCTGAAAGGAGTAGATTATAGAAAATCTGTAAAATGTAATAACTATTTTAACATTTCCCAGGATTACTAGGTTATGTGTGTTAGCATTATCTTTCCTTCATTAGTGGATAATATATGTATGCACAACGAGAAAGATGGATATAGGAGCAACATTGCACATTGTAAATACTTCTCAGTTATTTGTTTATTTTATTGAAGAGAGCTACTCGAAATGTTGAATGGTTTGCTGTTTTGCAGATTAATTTGTGCTGTAGTTGTTACAATTACAGTGGAAATGAAATGCTTGATTTGTATGTCAATGAAGCTCTCCTATATTAAAAATTATATAAAAATATATAATTAAAAATAGGTACTGGTAGTCATACGAGTTAGTTGTATACTGGATTTGACAATGAGTGCATATACTTATTACATCAGTTGTATGTGCGGTAAAAAAATGTCTGGGATGAAAGGGGTCATGGATGAGTCTCACTCTGTAAATGGACATGTTTTAAATGTAGTACATGACATTTATGCATTACAGTCTAAGGCAAAACAATGCCAACAGGTAATGAATTTGGAAGCTGAACTCATGAACATTTGAAAATACATGATATTTACAGAATGAATGCAGAAATGTCATTCAACCTGTGACATATGTAGTTATGTAAAAGCATTACATTATGTTATTTCCTCAAGAGATATGTGTGCCTGTAAGTGCTTCAGCATGTCAACAACAGACAGCATGTTGTCTCATTCCTAGAAACAATGGATAACACTTCATATATATGTCGTGCAGAACATGAAATCAAATGTCATTATTGCTCAGAATAAAAGCACTGCTATATGACAAACTGTCCTAGCTTTTAGTAAAAGGGATTAACATCTATATATATATATATATATATATATATATATATATATATATATATATATATATATATATATATATATATATATATATATATATATATATATATATATACACAACACACACACACACACATATATATATATATATATATATATATATATATATATATATATACACAAAGCAAATATGCTTGCCAGCAGAGCTCATGGTATGTACAGTCACAATAAAACTGACACACTGTAGTCTGAACAGTAAATGATGGATTTCAAATAACACCAAGATTACAAGCTAAAAATAATTTAATAAATGGTAAATACCACAAGACCATTTTGAGGTATAACTGAGACAGTGCACAGTTATGACATCAGCACTGTTTTTTAGCTGGAGGTTTATGCTAAAAAGCATTTGTAGTGCACAACAACACTGTACAGCTACACACCATATATGTCTTTGAAGAACAGTATACACAATATGAGGGTGAAGGACACACCCACAGACAGACTCCAGCATCCTACATATGTAGTTACACAATGTGTAACTCCCTGCTTTAAACACAAAAGGAATACCTCCAGCCATCACCTGAAGACACCCTGAATTGGCCAGCTTGCCTGGTACTCACGACAGACCAAAGAGATTTAAAAACGAAAACGAACCAAACAAACAGAAACCTTCCAGTTGCTCTCCGGTGGATGTAGAACTCGGCAAGATGTCATGAACACTCGAATAACAGCAGTTACATTCCACACTTTATTAAATCTTTAAGCTTAAAATTTACAGCTTTTCGTCGGTTAATCAAAGCCAACTTCCTCAGAATGGAAAACACGTCAGTACCATTCAAAAACCTTACTTATAATTTTGCCTCCCCTCACGTGATTAATTTAACAAGAAAAACATTAGCAACATTCTAAAAAAATCTTCAAGTGAATTCAACATATAAAACATCTTAAACAACTAGAATATAGATTATGAAAGCTATATGTAGGCAACATTTAAAACGATCAGCATACCAACTTTAAAAATATTGAGCCTGTAATAGATATATACATATAAAACACTGTGAATTCCTGCAGCTGAATGCTGCCCTAAAAACTTTCTGAGTCGCTATTTAGCAGTGGATTTATTTTAATGAATGTAGAGATAAAAAGAAGAATGAAAAATAAAAAACAAAAAATGAGATACTTAATATTTAATGAATTTCACAGTCATTCTATGCTCTTCGATAAATACCTAAGTGTTATTCTGCAAATATCTACATCACAATACAAAATAACTTTACAACAAGACAAGGAAGCAGGTTGTATTGCCCTGATAAGCCAAAGCACTTATATATGCGCTCTGCTTATAACCCATAAGACGTAGCATATAGGGTTAGCCGAAGGGCATATATATGAACCTATAAATATAAATATAATCTAATACTCAATTCTTTATAATTGCTTTATACTAGTCATATAATGATAAATCTAACTATAACCATAGTACTCCACTGAACATATGTATATATAAAAACGCTAGAAACTAAAAAATATATAATCCAATACATTAATAAAAATAATGATATTATCATTGTTCGAAAAATATTATTATTCAAAAAAATATTGTTCACAAAATATACTATTCGAAAAATGTTATTCTAGAAATAAATATATATGTATATATACATATATATAAAAGAACATTTATATAACCTTCCTATTCTTTAAATACACTCTACAAAAGGTAGGGAAAATTCTGAGGTCGTCTCTTCTATCATGCCGACATATACATTGACTATGAATAAACATAGGAGCAGATACCTGTAATTATAGAATACACTAAATTTCATCTTTCCAACCTCTTTAATTTGAGTAGACATGTTATAGACAACATCCCATTTAGACCGGAGTGGTGGCAAGCATCCAAATTTAACTGCCAAACCAGTTCCTTCATCCCCAACATCAGAGACTCAGGTCCTCCCCTATTTTCTGATTGTATCTGGTCGATAACAGAAAAAAACAAATTCATCGTGGGGATTTTCCATTATGTGTCTAGCTAGGGCATTCTCAATTTTTTCCTTCCTGATGGCGTACATATGTTCGTACATACGTTCCTGCAGTTTCCTATCTGTTTTTCCTATATAGAAAACAGGACAGTAGGAACATCTCACCAAATAAACTACATGAGTACTAGCACAGTTGAATCTGCCCCGGATTCCATACTTAATACCCCTCACTATAAAGGAGGCACCTGTTTGGATAAACCTGCAATATCTGCACATGTTACATTTATACATGCCTGATCTAGAATTGGAAAGCTTCGGCTTCATCTCAAGTAAGCTTTTAAGATTAAGTCCCCTTTTAAAAACTGCCTTAGGATACGCAGCCAATTTCTTTTGGGTAGAACTGCCCTGCATCACTAAACACCAATTTTTCTGGACAATAGAAACAATCTCCTTTGCATCCAAACTGAATGTCAGGATAAAACTACAAGGGTGGACAACTCCAGTAACCTGACCTGATATGGAATTGGCTTGGCCTGTATTGATCTGGTTTAAAATGGGTAGATATAAACCTCTCTTCCTTTTACTATGTACTTCCATAAAGAGGTCGATGACTAAACCTTTTGGATAACCTCTATTTAGGAAAAGATTAGACATAAAGTCACATTCCTCCAAGAAGTCATTTTCCCTCGTTATCATCCTGGCCACCCTTACCAGTTGACCCTTAACAATAGCCCTCTTTTGTGAAAATGGATGGCTACTATCAAAGTGTAGATAGCTGTTGGAGAAAGTTTCTTTCCGATATATTTTAGCGATATAACACTCATTGACACTATCTTTCTCCAGATCCACATCTAAATATGCTATCTTGACTGTAGCAAAACAGAAGGTGAATTTAAGAAACTCAGTGGGTGCATTGAAGAATTCCAAGAGGGAATTGGCTACCGATTCATCACCCCTTAAGATAATGAATATGTCATCTAAAAAGCGGGTATACAATAATACCTTTTCTTTGACAAAAGAATTAGACAACACATTCTCCCTCTCCCAATAAGCCATGACTAGGTTAGCCACACTGGCCCCACATGGAGATCCCATGGGCACACCTATTTGTTGTAAAAAATACCTCTTGTTGAATGACACATAATTACAGGACAAAATGATGTCTAGTAATTCACTAACCAGGTGGATCTCCTCAGTTGGGGCCTATTTGATGTTCATCGTGGCCGGAATCCATTCCAAGGCCACGGCATGGGAAATGGAAGAATACAAGTCCTTTACATCTATGGTCAAGAAGTGATTATCTGCACTATACTGTAATTTGTTAACACATGCCAGGATGGACCAGGAATCCTTCGGAATTTGGGGTTCACTTGCCACATACTTTTTCAAAACCGAATCTACCACTTTGGCACTAGCATAAGACATGCTACCTCTGGCACTAACCAGTGGATGCATAGGAGGGTCCGTTAAATTTTTATGGATTTTAGGAGACCCAAAAATAATGGGAATCCTTGGGGCTGGTGTCGACATGAAGTTGAATACATCTAGGTCTATCACCTTATTGATAAACATATTGTTAAAGTATGTGGAAACCCGAGATAGACCGATATTCAGTTCATTCCTTAAAACATCCTTATAAGTCTCAGAGGCTAATTTATCCTCCATTCTTCTGTTGTAATCATCCACACTCGTTACTATCAGTCCTCCTCCTTTGTCGGGTTGCATCACCCTAACAGAAGAGTTGCATAGTAGATCTAATAATGACCTTTCCTCCTTGTTGATATTAAATTTAGACATTTGCTTGGGCCTTGGTTGGGATAACTGATGGCGTATGTCAAGATTACAGATCTGTTCAAAAAGGGCCAACGGGGGATACAAAGGTGGATTGTAAGTACTAGCTATATAAAAATCACCTTTTTCCCTCATTAGTTCACCCATTAATACCTGTAGGTTTTGTTTTCTCACAAACAATTTCAAGTCTATGTGTTAGCATTATCTTTCATTATCTTTCCTTCATTAGCAGATAATATATGTATGCACAATGAGAAAGATGGATATAGGAGCAATATTGCCCATTGTAAATACTTCTCAGTTATTTGTTTATTTTATTGAAGAGAGTTACTCCAAATGTTGAATGATTTGTTGTTTTGCAGATTAATTTGTGCTGTAGTTGTTACAATTACAGTAGAAATGAAATGTTTGATTTGTATGTCAGTGAAGCTCTCCTATATTAAAAATTATATAAAAATACATAATTAAAAATAGATACTGGTAGTCATACCAGTTAGTTGTATACTGGATTTGACAATGAGTGCATATACTTATTACATCAGATGTATGGGCGATAGAAAATGTCTGGGATGAAAGGGGTCATGGAGGAGTTTCACTCTGTAAATTGACGTGTTTTAACTGTAGTACATGACATTTATGCATTACAGTCTAAGGCATAACAATGCCAACAGACAATGAATGTGGAAGTTGAACTCATGAACATTTGAAAATACATGATATTTACAGAATGAATGCAGAAATGTCATTCAACCTGTGACATATGTAGTTATGTAAAAGCATTACATTATTTTATTTCCTCAAGTGATATGTGTGCATGTAAGTGCTGTAGCATGTTAACAACAGACAGCATGTTGTCTCATTCATCGAAACAATGGATAACACTTCCTATATATGTTGTGTAGGAACATGAAATCAAATGTCATTATTGCTCTGAATAAAAGCACTGCTATATGACAAACTGTCCTAGCTTTCTAGCTTTTAGTAAAAGGGATCAACATCTATATATATATATATATATATATATATATATATATATATATATATATATATATATATATATATATATATATATATACATACACAAAGCAAATGTGCTTGCCAGCAGTGCTCATGGTATGTACAGTCACAATAAAACAAAGTGTAGTCTGAGCAGTAAAGGATGGATTTCAAATAACACCAAGATTGCAAGCTAAAAATAATTTAATAAATGGTAAATACCACAAGACCATTTTGAGGTATAACTGAGACAGTGCACAGTTATGACATCAGCACTGTTTTTTAGCTGGAGGTTTATGCTAAAAAGCATTTGTAGTGCACAACAACACTGTACAGCTACACACCATATATGTCTTTGAAGAACAGTATACACAATATGAGGGTGAAGGACACACCAACAGACAGACTCCAGCATCCTACATATGTAGTTACACAATGTGTAACTCCCTGCTTTAAGTGCAAACAGAATACCTTCGGCAATCACCTGAAGACACCCTGAATTGGCCAGCTTGCCTGGTACTTAGAAAAATACTACTGAGAAGACCTCCCAACAAGATTGTGTAAATGTATGATGCTTAACACTAATTAAATGTAGACTTGATGTACTATCTATAGAGTTAGTCTGCCCTCCTGTCTGCGCGTTCTAGCAGCCTACTGCAGACCGTTTGCCCTCTCCCCCTCCTATCACAACCCTAGAATATATTTAAACCTAAGACTGGTCCAACTATCCCTGCTGTTTGCTATCTCCTTCTTCCATTAGGTGGCAGCATCTACCAATATAAATCCTAGATATTCTTTATAATCCCAACAAGTTTTATTTTTTCACAAACAGTTGGTTGTGAGTTAATATCCTTAGACTGTAAATAACTTCTTCCCACCTGCTAAACCACCCTCTGTAAAGGCAGCCTTCATTTTCTGGCTGGAAATATTTAGCTAGGGTTGCCACCTGTCCCACTTTGTGAGGGACAGTCCCTCTTTGGGCAGTTGTGTCCTGCGAAAAAAATGAAAAAATGGCAAATGTCCTGAGATTTTTGTACAAAAATATTTCCTTCGATTTCTTTAATAGTTTCATAAAATGGTTATTTTTTTATCTGAAACACCTAAATTTTATATGAAATAGCAAAAGCAACTCAAATGCTACAAGAATAAGCTTTTATTTTGGCAAAAAAGTGAAGTTTTATCCTTTGTACTGGTCACGGGCATGTTTTGTCCTGCAAAATCTGACATTTCTACAAAAAATGTCCCTCTTTGGGCATTTGAAAAGGTGGCAACCCTACGTGACCTTCTAACTACAGCCTTTAAACTGCTCTTTGCTGATACTTTTTCTACCATACTCACCTCTATTTAGCCCTCCCCCCTCCTGGAACTTTTCTTCCTACCAACTTTCCACCCCTTTTAGTTCCTCCTACCTTCTATCCTTGTAGTCCAACAATCTTCCCTCCACCTATCCCCTCCCCTGTAGCTAGTTTCCTCCTGGAGTTTACTTATATCTCCCAAGGACTGCGGTGCCATTTTTAAATCCTGTCTTGAACATCCACAGCTCCTCTGTGCTGGTCCTGTGGTTTAGACTGCTTGTTTTTGCCTCCTGATAGGTCTTTTCAGCATATCTGTCTATCATTTGTAAGCCTCTAAGCAACTATTGTACTAAATTCCACGTTTTTACTTGTAATTGTGTTTTAGGGTTATAGATTTCCTTGTGCTGATGGCTATCACTCCAATGCAATGTTTGTAACTGTGTTGTAAGGTTATTGTTGGCCTTGTGTTGATGGCTTCATTTATCTGTGACCTGCATGTGTTTTTGACCTCTGCAAGCTGCATTTGGGATGAGTGGGGCTCTTTTCTACACTGACTAATGCTGCATTAATTTAGTATGGGTACAAGGGGCTTGATTGAATACTGCTGGCTTGTCACGACCAGAAATCAGGTGTAATGATGTCCTGTTAAAAGGACACCAACCAAAGTGCATCGCTGAATGCCGGATAGCCTCTTAAGGTGGAATAATAATCCCCCTTCAAGCCTTCCACTTAAAATCAGGTTTAGCAGCCATTTTGCTTTCCATTTGTAACTATAAGGGCTCAGCACAGCTTCTACATGGTACTGGGGACTGTTTTTCCCTATATACTGTACTGTTTGACTGCTTGCTTTGTACTGTGTCATTTGCCCTTTGCCTAGGTTGATTACCAGCTTAGCAGCTGTAAGCTACTTTTTGGGATGAATGGGTCTCTTTTTATGTTGTTGCCAGCTGCATTACTTTAGTCTGAGTATACAGGGCTCAGCTGTTGCACTTTGCTGGCCTAGTCTGCTCTCCAGATGTCCTGTTAAAAGGACGCCAACTAACATATATCGTTGAAGGCCTTTATTTCTCTTTTAAGGTGGATCAATGGTCTTAGTAGAGCCTTTAGCTTAATTACTGGCTTAGCAGCTATTTTTCTTTTCCATGTGTCTCTATAAGGGCACCACATGGCTATTATATTGTTCTGAAAACTGTTTTGAAAACTGTTCAGCACAAGTTATTGCACAGCATGAACATATCATAGTTTACTGTGTTAGTCTGTTGAGCACTATATATTGCACTGTTTAGAGATTGTATAGTATTACTTTATCATTTACCCCTTGCTTTCTGCTGCTTATATTTGGCTAGGGTCACTGATAGCATTCTGAACTGCTGAATGAATATTTTGTTATATTTAATGGAGTGTATATTGCCTAACTTGTATTGTTCATAGCTTAATGTCTACTGCTTTCCATTGTTAATCCCCTAAACCTAATCTCCCTCTACATACTTGCTCTAGCCTCATCTAACCATAGCCTCTCTCTACTACTGTGCTTTGTTACACCCTCCCTTCTCTAAACATCCCTTACCTGCTACTTTACCCTCTACATTTGCAGTATTAACTAACTCAGTGTTGTCTCCCTCTCCTCTACAGTAATCCATCCTGGGTGCACCCTCCCTGCTTTAAATACAAAAGGAATACCTCCGGACATCACCTGAAGACACCCTGAATTGGCCAACTTGCCTGGTACTTAGAAAAATACTACTGAGAAGACCCCCCCAACAATATTCCATAAATGTATGTTGCTTAACACTAATTAAACAGAAACTTGATGTACTATCTTTAGAGTTAGTCTGCCCTCCCGTGTGTGCGTTCTAGCAGCCTACTGCAGACTGTTTGCCCTCTCCCCCTCTTGTTATCACTACCCTAGAATATATTTAAACCTAAGACTGGTCCAACTATCTCTACTGTTTTCTATCTCCTTCTACCATTAGGTGGCAGCATCTACCAATCTAAATCCTAGATATTCTTTATAATCCCAACAAGTTTTATTTTTTCACAAACAGTTGGTTCTGAGTTCATATCCTTAGACTGGAAATATCTTCTCCCCCCCCCTGCTAAACCACCCTCTGTAAAGGCAGCCTTCATTTTCTGGCTTGAAATATTTAGCTCATACCTTCCAACTACAGTCTTTAAACTGCTCTTTGCTGATACTTTTTCTGCCATACTCACCTCTAGAGTTCTTTCTCGCTACGTTCACCCTACAGGCTCACTCCGCTCCCCTACCCTGCCTCCAATTCTCACCCTCCCCCAGTACTCCTAGCTTTATTCCTATCTTACCCCACCTCTCAGCCTAATTACCCAATACCAGATCCCCCATCATTACTCTTCCCACCTATAGCCATCCTTCTTAAACTCTGTAATTTGTACTCCACCCAATAATTATAGTCCCCTCCTCTTTCCTTAATTCTCTAGAATACTGCCATCACTTTTTAAACCCTTTCTTCTTTATAGCTTTTTCTATTTTCCTAACCACTCATACCACTATCTCTTTGCTCCAACATGCTCTCCTCAAGTTATTACACCCTCCAGTCCCCCAGCCTCCTCTTTATGTTCCTACTTCCCTTTTACTATGCTACCTCATATTCCACCTATGCTTGTCCAATACCGCCTACAAAGACAACTACCATACAAACCCACCTTCTCCATCACTCTTACTCCCATTTCCACTCTATCTCCTCTTCTCTCATTCAGTCCAACTCTCTGCACCTATTTCACCCTAAACTCTTCTCCTCTAAAGTCAAGAGACTGTCACCTGCTCCAACCTACAATCTACCAAAATTCATGCCTGACAGACCAGTATGGCTAAAGGATATCTCCTTCAACAACCTAGTCCAAGCTGGTGATATCCATTCTAACCCTGGTCCTACATCCTTTATTAACAACACTCATCCCTTACCCTCTTCCTCCTATCTCAACACCCTAAAGATTTTTAAAATGAATGCACAAAGTCTAAACAACAAAGTGCACCAATTTCAAGCTTGGTCAAGCCATAACCAACCAGATATCTTAGCCATCTACAAAACCTGGCTCAAGCCCTTTATCTCAATCTCTAAGATTCTGCCCCCAGGATTTCATTGTCTCAGAAATGACCGACTAAATATAAAAGGTGAAGGCACTGCCCTAGCCTACTCCAACCTTCTTAACTTAATCCCCCTCCAAATTCCAATTCCTCAATTCCAGAACACTGAACTAACTGCTGGAATTTTAAAACTAAATAAACATAAAAATATCTGTATCATTGCCCTATATATCTCACCTGGTAACAATATCTCTACACTCAAAAATATTCTCCTATGGGCCTCTACTGAAATTAACTATGAAACTTATATCCTTGGTGATGTGAATATTGACTGGAATAAAATCAATTGCTCCTCTCCCTCCCTATCCATTAACCTCTATAACTTCACTCAAATAATCCTCTCCATCAGTTGACCTAACAAAAGCGAAAGCTGAAAATATCAAAGCAACAGAAAATTTAATTTTTTCCTAGGGAAAGAATTCAGTTGTCCGTTTCTGTTGCTTCGGTATTTTCAGCATTGTGGTGGAAGGTTACGAGTTGGGTTCAGCTAAGTGTGCGAATGCGTGCGGGTTAGAGTAGTTAGGGTTAAGATGTGGGTTAGTTATGTGTGCGATTGTGTGGACGTGAGGGTTAGGGCAGATTAGGTGAGTTAGGGTTAGGGCACGGGTTAGGTATGTGTGCGATTGTGTGGACGTGAGGGTTAGGGCAGGTTAGGTGAGTTAGGGTTAGGGCGCGGCTTAGGTAAGTGTGCGACTGTGTGGACGTGAGGGTTAGGGTGAAGTAGGTCAGTTAGGGTTAGGGCACGGGTGAGGTGAGTGTACGATAGTGATGGACCTTAGGGTTAGGGTTTGGGTTAAGGTAAGTGGATAGTTAGTGGTGTGTGCATAGTTTAGTGTAGGGTTAGGTGTAAGATTTTAGGTGTATGTGTGTGGATTGCTGTTTGTTTGGTGTGCTTGTGTTTTGTGTATGTGTTTTGGAACAGCAAATTTTTCCCTAGGAAAAAATTCACTGTTCTGTATGTTCGATGTTTTCAACTTTCGCTGAATAGGGTTTGATATTAGAACATTCCAAGTTTTGAAACTTCGATGTTCTAATATAGACCCCTTTCTCATTAGGCAAAAAATGGAATTCCCTTCCCTCTACACTAAGAACCATACCAAACTCAGAAAACTTCAAAACCCAACTATTCAAACACCTGTCCACTAAATGGAAATGTACCTGTCTTCACCCAACCTAATCAAAGGGGGTTCATTCTCTGGTTCCCAAGCTCTACAGCTCTCATTGTTATCTTCCTATGAGCCTATCTAAGCTCTCAACAATTTCTATAACTTCTCTCTAAGCTCTCAACAACTCCTACAGCTACCCTCATACAGCCCAACCTTGTAAATATTGTAAATAGCATTCTACTGTTGATGAGTGTATGCAAAGTGTATTTACATTTTCTTAAAAGGTTTGTATGTAAACTGTTTCCACACCGAACACATATCCATTTTCCTCAAATGAAACTGTATGATCCCTACCTTCAAGCTTTATTGAATTTGTTAACTATGCATGATATTGAATGCATTTATGAGTAACTATTCTACATATCTTTAATATTAACTATCAATTATATTTAAATTGTATAATGCATTTTGGAGCTTTTCTCCCTGGGCCTCCAGTGAAAATGGGTTAATTTGGCCCAGTGAACTTCCCTGGTAATCAAACTGCAAATAAATAAATAAATAAATAAATAAATATATGTACAAAGCACTCTATCAAAGTCAGGCAACACAGGTGAATGAACACTCCAAATGTGACATACTGCAGGTATATTAACAGTATGTAATCATCGTGTGGACTGTGGACAGAGCCACCACTGGTGTGGACAAAATGTTATCTTCTCTGGTGATGCTAGGATTTTCTAGTATCACAGAGTGCCACTATAATTCAATATCATAATTAGATGGATGCATTAATGTGGTTGTAAGGTGGCCAGCAGTATATGTCAGAAATAACTGTCACAGTATTGAGGCAGTGAGGGAATCAAACAAACTATCTATACACTTACACCATCTATACAGCACATTATCAGCAGACATCATCACAGGGGAATACCGACTACAACTGAGACATACAGCATCTATGTAGGGATGACATACGCAGTGTATTGCCAAGGAGATGTATTATTTTTACAGATAATCAGGACTTGCAAAAGTTGTCACTAGAAATGTATGTAAAACAACCATGACCCCTTTGGCATTCACACTTATAGAAGTTAAGAACTGCTGTATTCAAACATCCTACCTATTAGTTACACATTATACAGAATATTGTAACACGTGCAATCATGACTGGAGAAGTCTGACATTCAAATAGCTTCAGTGCACTTGCAAAGCAATGACCAGATAGCCTAGTATGAACCTATGAACCTATGAACCTATGACCTCATCAGTGTATTGAACCAGGAGTGAAGGAGGATGATATAAGGATGTAATTATGTGCTCTAATTAATGCTACACAAAATACCTGCCATTTGAAGAATGGAAAAATTCTCCCCCACCGACTAAACAAATGTTTGCCTCACTTTCTCTATAAAAACACTGAAAGGCTATTTTTTATCCCATGGCACTGTTATTTGAAGCATTAATTTATAAATTTCTGGACATAGTGTTGCCAAAAAACAAAGTTTTATTTATGTAATGCATAGAAAATTGTGTAAACTACAAACAGTATGCATAGCTGCACTCCTGTGTGGAAAGGAAGTTTTGGATGTGAAAGGTGGGATTACGAGATGTTGCAGTCATCTGTCATTTTAAAATATTTATCCAGAGTATATGTTGACTGAGCTCAAACTCACCTGACTGTAAACACCATCACAGTCCTCATGGTGGGTATTTACCCTCCTACCTATCTAGTTACTTAATATAAAGCACACTGTGCTAGTTGCAAGACTACAGGAGAAGTCTGACTATTAAGGGGACAGAGTGTACTTTTATCAGGATGATCTCATCAGTGTGTTTCATGCACTATGTTTCTGTAAAAGCTGGTGTAAACGAGCTGTGTGCACATTTAGGTTCATAGACTCATAGGTCTTTACAAGGCTAATGACTGTAAGGGCCTTTTTAAGCCTAGCCATGCATCCCAAATCTCTGACAAATTTTGGTACCCTTGATAAGTGTTAGCAGGGGCTTGGGAGATAAAACATTTAGAAGTAGGGGCCAGGGAGATGAACCATTTACATGTTGTCTGTGTCCATTAGAGACATAGGTGGCAAACCATGGATGAATTTCCTGTTTCCTATCTAATTGTCCAAGTTACACTTGAATTGGGTTAGGGAGGAACTCTGCTTCACATGGATGTGGAGCCTGTTCCAGAGATGGGGTAGTCTCTGGGATATATACCTACCTCTCCAGCAGGTCCTATTTATATCACAGGCAACATTTAAGTATTTATAATAGGTAATTCTGGTACTTTTTATTTTTTGGACATGCAGGAGGTCCATCAAAGTGGAGTCTGACAATGGCCTGTATGCCATGCATAGATCTCCCCTCAACAGCCTGTAGGAGACAGAATACAGGGATAGGGCCTTGAGGTGGTCTGCTTAGGACATTTTACTTACGCCCTGTATTCTTTTAGTAAGGAATCTCTGTGGATGATCCAATTGTTGGATATGCCTGGTTAGATACATACCAAAGGGGGCATTGTACTCAATGACAGGTGTGATGAATGCTGAATACAGTGGAACAATTACTTTCTTGGACTTAGATGCCATATTTTTGTTTATAAGTTGCACAATATAGAATGATTTCCTCACGACTGTAGGGAGGCATGTGATGGCTAAAGGGTAGATTACTGTCAATGTGTGTCTCAAAGCCCCTGACTACTGGGTCAGCTCTAAGGGGTGTGTTGCCAGTATGCTATTTCCCAGAAGTGGATGAATTCCTGATTTAGTTTTAGTCCATGGCTCTGAACCCAGTTGTTTGTCAGTGCCATCCCTTCCTGGAGAACATTTGTGTCAGTGTGGGATTCAATGACAACTCCTAATTTGCAATAATCTGCAAATGTAGTCAGCCAAAGACCATTGACAATGGCATTGAGGAGGACTTCCCGATTCTAACTTCCTGGGTCCTGTCTGTGAGCCAGTTGGCTATCCATCCAGTGACATATGGGTTTGTACCTAACCTCTTGAGTTTGTCAACAATGCCCAAGTAGGGTATTGCCTTGGCTAGGTCAAGGTAGGCACTGTGAACCATTTTCCCTCATCTATTGTATTGGTGACCTTCTCAAAGAAGTCCACCAGGCTGAGTAGGCATGATCTGCCCTTGATGAAACTAAACTGGGTTGGGTCCAGTGTCTGGAGGTTTACTATATCATTATTTATCATTTCCATGATGATTCTTTCCATGGCTTTGCATATAGGACTAATGAGTCTTATTGGTCTGTAGTGTCCAGGGTCTATGAATGGCCAACCTTTGTGCAGATTGATGACAGTTGTGGTTTTCCATTCATGAGGCACGAAGCCTGTTTGGAGGCTAAAGCTAAATAGCAGTTCCAGAAGGCCTGATAGATAATGTTTCCTGCTATTTAGAAGACATCCTGGTATATTGTCTGGACCCATTGGTGCATTGCTCTTGGCCTTAGAGAGAGCATTAAGGATCTGTTCACTAGTGATAGCAAGGGGAGTTATATTTGATGGTATTTCACAAGGGAAGGTTGAGGGGCAGAGACAGGTAAAGCTGGAGCTCAATTTCTCGCCAATGGGTTTGCTATATATTCTGGCTCAGTACAGATGGGTCATTTACAATGAGCTCTGCACACAATAATGTATTGTTTTTGAGGTTGTGGACATAGCTAAAGAATGCCTTGTGGTTGCCTTTGGCCTCAAATTTAGCTTTGGTAGACTTTATTTCTCCTCTGAGTTCTTTATTTGGTTTGATGAGAGTGCTTTTATCATGCTGGGTACTGCACCTCCTAATTTTGCCATGATTTCCTTCCTTCTGTTATACAACTTATAGATTTTTGTGATTCCACCAGGGTGGCTTGTTTTTGAGTTAGTTCTCTACTTCTTCATTTTGGGGACAGGTGCCTCTATGCAGCTATTAACATGCTTCTATAAGGTTTCTTTGAACAGTTCTACATAGGCAGCAGTGTTCTCAGGGTTTATGGGGGCTTGAAATGTTACCAGGTTATCACTTAATAGCAGAAAGTTAGCCTTAGAGTAGTTCCTGAATATTCCAGGTTTAGCTGGGGGTCCAGGTTTTATTTTTACTTCAAAGGAGACCACTTTGTGGTCTAGCCATACCAGGGAAGACTTTACACTAGGGGGTATGCAGCATTCTCCAATATTAGAGAGGACCAGATCCAGTATGGTTGCACCCCGGTTGGTGTAATGACAATCTGGTCCAGGCTGTTTGTGTTTACAAAATCCAGGAATCTCCATTCCTGTACATTTGGTGTTGTATAGGATTTCCAGTTAATAGTGAGGTAATTAATGAATTTGGTATTGGGTTGGATGTTAAGTGTTTCCAATAAGTTTAAATACATGGCATGCGCTTCCTGGGACATAGAGTGGAACATATAGCTTGCAAGGAAGTGGTATTGGATTTTGTCTATCGGGATTTGAACATGGAGTAGCTCAAATGCTTTGTCCTATTTGACCAGCCTTGAGGTATTTATTTTTTGTATAAATTGAGACACCTCTACCTTTAGTCCCTATCTTTGTAGTAGCTGGTCTAAATGTATAGAAGGCATTATAACCTTGCACTGTCAGAGTGCTCTCCGCAGCTTTAAACCATGTCTCAGTGACCTAACAGATGTCAGCATTCTCTAGAGTAAAGACAGCTTCTAGGTAATGGAGTTTTTAGTTTAGACTCCTAGCACTGAGCAGTAATACATTTAGATTTTCTTAGTTTTGATTTGCTATGTCAGAAGTACATTCAGTTTGGCATTGCCTAGAAAGGCACTATGGGGGAAGACAATGTTTTAGCTAATATTCGAAAGGCTAGAGGTGAGAGGTGCAGACCATCCCTGGCAAAGGAGCATGGTCTGTTGACCATCTGCTTCCCTGCTGCATATACTGCACCACCATAGAATGACACTAGAAACTAAGCCAATTATTAAAGTCAGTCATCTTTTGTTCATATTGTGGTATCATCTTTGGAGAAGGTAAAGTGCTGCTCAGTGCTAGGCTCATACAAGCCTGGGACACATATTCCAAGAGCTCCATGATGTCTCTCTTTATATAGTTTAGATAGGTACATCTCAGGTCATTTACACCCACATGGACTATGACCGAGTTATACTGAATGTGTGTATAATGTGGTGGATCCTAGCCCTCTGATAAGCAACTGACAGTGGACTTTATCATTACTCAGCCTGGTGAGAGGGACATCAGTATGTCTCATGATGGAGTGTCCAATGACCAGAATGTTGTATTGTCTTGTGACTTACCCTATGCGCTAAGAAGTAGAGACCCCATGAGATATGGCTGTATGTGCTGATGTGGGTGTTGTTTTGAAAGAGTACATTTGGGGCCGCTAAGGATATTTGTTATGTGTACTTCATCTAGGAGGTCTTTAGGGTTTAGGAAGATTATATTTAAGTGCCTCAGCATATGTGGGTCTATATGTCTACTTTGAATTGTGTGTGATGGGTCCAGCATGTGTACTACTGACAACCTTATTGACATTAGGAGTACTTTTGTGTGAGAGCTTTGCCTCTAATGACATTGTGTAAATACATCTCTCACATACCATATCAGTTTGTTTGACAATTACGTGGTTGTCAGTAAACATGAGACAATTTCTGCATTGCCTCAGGATGCCCATATCTACCCAGCTGGTAACAGAGATAGTGTGAAAATTCATATCCATGGGGACTATCCCTTTTTTATTGATTAGACAATTGGAGTGAGAATAGAAACTAATGTCAGGAGTATCCAGTTTCGACTCTGGGTACACTGCTTGTCACTGCAAGCTAGTTATCCTGTCTGCAGCTAGTTATTGGTGAAATTTCAGTCATGCTTTTACAGGAAATATGTCACTCTAGGTGTCTGTGTCTATACAGAGCACTGCCAAACACTTGATGGGAACCTAATAAGTAGACCCTGAAAATTTAAGGATGACGTATTTAGGCAGATATTCTGAAGTTAGAAGCAAATTAAGCAGTACCTACTGAAAACAAAGAACTAGCTTGTCAGGAACGATGAATAGAGGGGAGTCATGTGAATGGCTACTGCCTGGCTACTACTAGTGCTGTTCCCACCGCAGCTTCGCTCTCCTGGGATACAGTGCTCCTTTGCTTCTTCTCTCACCAGTAGGAAAATATTAGCACCAATCCCAACAAAATAAGCAGGCCAAAGCCTGTTATGTGATCCACAGTCTTGTACCAGATAATGCAGAAGGCTCTAGGATTATTTTAGCTTTTTCCTGGTAGATGCTTTGAATAGCAACCAGACCAATCAAGAAAGTCAAGCACAGACAGTCACTGCCCAACCAGAAACAGTCAGGAATCAATGCACTCTACTCCTTCTCTGACCAGGAGTACAATATAAGCAAATTCCAGGCTGTTACCTATGAAGCAGTTATTAGGCTTTCTGGTGATCAGCAGTCTCCATGAAATAATGCCCCTGTGCTTCTTATCTCACCAGGAGAAAACAGAAGCACTAATCCCAAGATGACTACTGAGAGGAATAATGCAGGCTGTCCGATAATTGGTAGTCTTGCAATAGATACTGCAGATTTTAAAGGTAAGATGAAAAAATGTGTTAACATCCTAAGCACTGCAGTGTGCACTAAGCAGTTAGATTTCAAAGAGGAGGTAACTTAAGCTTTAGCTGTCTAAGTGGAGAGCTACATATTTTAAAAAAAGCAAGATAGATTGAAAGGGGGAGGGCACTTTGTATTCTGGTTCTATGGCATACAATGGGATGGCCAATAAATTTAAATAGATGAAGGGGGGTGATTTCACAAATTGATAATTTTGTGCTTACTCCCAACAGCCAATGAAAGGGGAGAGGGAAGGAGATATGTGGTCAAATTAACATAAGGGGGCAGGCAACTAGAAATTAGTTGTGTTTACAAATTTCTATTTGACTCACAAGAAACACCACTGTGGTCTCCTTCTTAGTCTTAATGTGAAATTAAAAGCAGAATACAAGTAAAACACAGTGTAAAGAAAACAAATCACAGTATACAAAACAGAAGAAGGCAATAAAGTAATGCACAATACAAGAAAGCAAAAGCAAACAAACGTTTCCCCCACAGAAAATTGTGGCAGCGTCTGGGTGATCTTTTCCAGTAAAGCTTTGAAATGTTTGATTTAAATGCATTCTTTTCAAGGGAAGTGGTGACAGCATCAAGTAATACACACACACACATACACACATGCACGCATGCACCCCCCCCCACACACACACAGACAGACACATACAAACACACACACATCCTACCTATCTAGGTAACACAAATTAGAGAGCACTATATTATTCACGAGTGTCACAAAAGAAGTTTGACTTTTAAGGTGAGACACTATGCTTTTTTCAGGATGACCTCATCAATGTGCTTCATACATGATGTTTCTGTAAAACCTAGAATAAGGAAACTGTGAGAACAGTTAAATGTATTATTTTTATAAGAAGTGGATACACTACCAAGAGCTACACACAGTCTCTCATACAGACAAGTCTTCCATGGTGGGTATTGAACCTCCTACCTATCTAGGTTCCAGAACCCTCTTTCCTAGCTAGGTTCCACAATCTAGAGAGCACTACATTAGTCACATGCAAAACAGAAGTGTCTTTATAGAGAGGAGAGAGTGCACTTTTGTCAAGATGACCTCATCAGTGTATTTCATACATGATGTTTCTGTAAAATTTGGGATAAGGGAGATGTGAGAATAGTTAAATGTATTATTCTCAGAAGAAGTGGATACACTGCCAAGTGCTTCACAGTTTCTCTCTCTCTTTTTTCTGTCTCACACTCTCACACAAATACAGACACACACACACACACACACACACACACACACACACACACACACACACACACACACACACACACACACACACACACACACATCTTCCATGTTCCCCCAACCTATCTAGGTTATGCAATTTAAAGTGCACTGTATTAGTCGCAAGTGCTGCAGAAGTCTGACTCTTAAGGAAAGACAGTGCACCTTTGTCATGATAATCTCATTAGTGTGTTTCATACAAGATATTTCTGTAAAAATTGGGATACGGGAGTTGTGAGAACAATTACATGCATTACTCTCAGAAGAATTGGATACACCACTAAGTACTGCACAGAGTATCATACACACACATGTACTCCATGTTGGGCTTTGAACACCCTACCTAGCTATGTCAGACAATCTAGAGAACACTGTATTTGTTGCATGTGCCAAAGGAGAACTCTGACTCTTAAGTGAAGAGAGTGCAGTTTCGTCAGGATGACATCATCAATGTGTTTCATATATGATGTTAGTGTAAACATGGGATAATGGGGCTGTGATAACAGTTAAATGCATTACTCTCAGGAGAAATGGATAAACCAGCAAGTGCTACACAATGTCTCACACACAAGACTTCCATGTTGGGCATTGAACCTTCTACCTATCTAGAGGTCACTGTAATAGGTACAAGCACCACAGAAGGTCTGATTGTTAAAGGGAAAAAGCACACTTTTGTCAGCATGACCTCATTAGTGTGTGTCATACAGAATGTGTCTGTAAAAACTGGGATTAGGGATGTGGGAAAACAGTTAAATGTATTATTTTCAGGTGAAGTGGTTACACAACCAGCTGATACACCCAGTCACACACACACACACACACACACACACACACACACACACACACACACACACACACACACACACACACAGACACACACAGCATCCTACCTATCTAGGTTATACAATCTAGAAATTATAGGTTATACAATCTAGAAATTAAGCACCACAGGAGGAGACAGACATTACCATTGTGAAATTGGACAGCAAACTATTTGTAAAAGGTAATGCTTGGAAGAGACAGTACTGTGCATCACAGGTTGTACAACAAATGCTTATGTTTTCACAGGACAATGTAACAGTATTATAATTGTCACATATAATTACATAATGTTATAATGAAACATGTATAATGTCCTTATTATACATTGACGTGTTCCACATAATAGGACAGCATACACATTGACGGCTGAACACCAGTGGGTTATCATTCAAACATTGCTGTGACTTCATGTCAGGATGATTGCACCCTTGTATTTCCTCATAACTTACACAGTGCAAGTATAAACTCTGTATAGCAGCCACACACTTTAAATGAATTCATTAAGTGATTCAATATCATTCTGAAATCAAAATCATCTTTTCACAAAAGTAATACAGACATACAAATGTTGTTCAACAGAAAACTATAATTCTTTGATTTTTGTCTTTTTTATTGTACTTTTTGATTGTGGTGCTGCTAAGTTGATTTGTGCTGCTGATTGCCAAGTGTTTGGGCATGGGTAATCATATACTGAAGTAGCCTCTGATGATGAGCATGGTAATGAACAGGCACAGTCTGGGGGTGCAGAGGGTCATTCTGACACTAAGGTTGTGACATCCACATCCCCTGCCCATGTTTGCCCACACATAGCCAAGGACACAGAGGCCATACACAGAGGAGATATAGGACAGGTTGTGACTCACATAGTTAATCAGGCTAGTGTGGTTACTCTGGTTGCAGAGACAATTGCCTCTCCTGGAAGACATTGTGAGGGCATAGTGACACACAGGAGTGTTGGTAGTAATACTTTGGGAAGGCTGACTGTCCAATATCCTCCTGAAGCTGCTGTGTCATTAGGTGCTGCCAGATGTATGTGTAGGGCCATAATGGAGGTGCAAACACATTTCATCTAGGTCTCAGAAGAGAAAGTGTAACTACTGAATGCAATGCATTCTGATATAAGTGCCTCCCTGAATCACACCTGATTGGGTGGTTAGTGCAACTATTAAATGTTATACATTCTGACATGAGTGACTCCCTGAATCATACAGGATTAAACAGTTTCTGTGATGGAACATATCTATTGGAGTAGGGTGGGAATACACATGACAGGACAGCTGCTATATTTTAGCAGACATTGCCATGCAAGATCTTGCTCCTGCAGTGACACTACATACCCTGCTCCATGAATGATTGCAATGTCCACACCCGGACATGGTAGGTCATGGGGTCATGATTCTGGATATATTCCTGATGATAGCTCATTGAGCAAACATCACTCACTTTCAGTAACACAACAACTTCTAGCTAGGACTGTGGACGTTGGAAGTAGCACTGCAACTCATGGCAGAGGTGTTTCTAATGGTTGGGGGCAATGATGATCAACTGAGTTGTCTACCATGCACAGCTCAAATCTTGTTTAAGATTCAAGGATGTAGTGCTAGCACAATGCGTGATTATGTTCATGTAGTCACGCACACATTGAAAGGAACAACTCACTTGCCCATACCACTTTACTCATATGGAAACTAAAAGTACTGTTCACTGCTATACATTTGTTGTTACTGGCACTGAACACTGAAAGATGCATGCGTTACTTGCACACAATCACTTCTTTGGTGTCAGCCTTGCTACTCACCACCCACAACTCTGTGGAAATGATGATGACTGTGCCCTGTCCTTTACACATCTTTGTCACTTAGGGTTGCATATATATCTGAAGCACACAATGGATGGCTGATGCTTGCTTATTGACATGTTTGGATTTATCAATAGGTATTGTGGAGCTAAAGTTGTTGATTTCCTGTTCCTACTCATGTGTGAATGTATTACTTCTATAATTGTTAAACTGAATTAACTGAATTGAACTGGATTATATTTCTGTAAGCAGTGGCTGACCACAGTGGTGCAGCAGTTCGCGTTGCTGCCTCACAGCAAGAGTTTCTCCAGTTCGATCCTTGGTTAGGGTGCCTTCTGTGCGGAGTCTGCATGTCCTCCCTGTGGTCACGTGGGTTTCTTCCAAGTGATCAGGTTTCCTCCCAAAGACATATATGTATGATTCCCCTGCATTTGACCAAACATACATTTGTTTGACAAATGCAGAGGTATGATTTAATGTTGACAGTTTGGATGGCCAAACTAGATATGTTCATGGTATGGAATAAGTGGAGCTGGGTGTGGTGAGAACGTGCGAGTGCATGTGTGTGTGTGTGTGTATGTGTGCTAACATTAGGGTGGGGGATAAGTGAAGGATAGTTGTGTGTTTGTGTGTGAGTTTATGTATTTTACGGTGAGGTAAGCGTTAGGTTAGGAAATAGATGTAGTGTTGTTTGTGTATGTTTGTGAATGTTTGTTTGTCTGAGTCTGTCTTGTATAGTGGCAGTGTTATAGAAAGGTTTTAATAGGTTCATAGGTTCATAGGTTCATACTAGGCTATCTGCCCAAGGACATTTATAAGCCTAGCCCATAGTGATGTGGCTTTCGCCACCCCTTTAGTTTGAATAAAACTATGCCTATTATTTTGCTGTGCCTCTGTCAAGCAGTGACACTGAAGTAATCCCTGGGGTATAGCTGCGATCTCCCATCCATTGGTCAAGATTCCTCTTGAACAAGGCCAGCAAGGTGCTCTGCCTCACATGTACCGGGATTTTGTTCCACAGCATAGGGAGTCTCTGGGTGATGAATCTGTCCCTCCAGCACATTCTATTAATAACCGTGTCAAGGTTTAAGTCTCCTGGTTCTGAGGGATCTAGATTTTTTGAGGTGAAGCATATTCATCAAATCTGGGTTTGACATGGCCTTATATGTCAGGCACAGGTCACCTCTGAGCAAGCGGTATGAGACTGAATAGAGCTGGAGTTCTTTCAGTCGGGCAGCATAAGACATATTTTTGAGACCCTTTATCCTTTTGGTGAGGAACTTTTGGGGCCTTTCCAGCTGCTGCAGGTGTCGGGTCAGATACATTCTGAATGGGGCATTGTACTCAATCATAGGTCTAATGAGTGATGAGTACAGGAGGACGATGACCTCCCTTGATCTAGATGTGAATCCCTTCATGATCAGGTGGGCAATGTAGAAGGTTTTCTTAACTACTTTAGCAACATGAGTGTCAAACGAAAGGCTACTGTCAACCTGGGTCCCCAGATCCCTGATGACTTCTTCTGTGCTCAGTGGATTGCCACCTATATGGTAGCTAGGGGTAACCTTGTTTTTCCCGAAGGGTATGACTATGCATTTCTTGGCGTTTAACTTTAGGCCATGGCTCTGGCACCAGTTATCCATTTCTGCGAGGCCCTTCTGAAGGATATCTGTGTCAGATGTGTTTTCGACTATGGCGCCCAGTTTGCAGTCATCTGCAAACTTTGTCAGCCATAACCCTCCTGTGTTTGCTTGTACTTCAGAAAAGTAGATGCCGAACAAGAGTGGACCCAGGACTGAGCCCTGTGGGACACCACTTGTGACAGGCTTTGAGTCTGACATGGCTCCAGCAACTCTGAACCTGTGGGTTCTGTCACTTAGCCAGTTTGCAACCCATCTTGTGATGTATGGGTTTACATTCAAGCTGATGAGTTTTTCGATGATACCTGAGTGGGGTATTGTGTCAAGGCCTTTGCCAGGTCGAGGTAGGCTGTATGGACTGCCTTTCCTCATCAATGGCCTTGGTGACTGTCTCAAAAAGTCAACCAAGTTTAAAAGGCATGATCTGCCTTTGACAAAGCCAAACTGGGTTGGATCCAAAGTCTGCAAGTTCCTATGTCTTTATTTATGAGTTCCATTATGATCCTCTCCATGGCTTTGCAGATAAGGCTTGTCAAGCTAATGGGACGGTAATTTCCAGGGTCGGTGGAGGCACCGCCCTTGTGAAGTGGGACCACAGTCGCCATGCGCCACTCCTTGGGTACGTATCCCGAGGTGAGGCTAAGATTAAACAGCTGTCCTAACTGCGGGTTTAATTCCTCATTGAGTTCGTGGAGCACACAGCCGGGGACACCATCCGGTCCCATGGATGCTGTTTTTTTTGCCTTGGAGAGAGCAGTTCTCACCTGGGCGTTGGAGATGTTTGCGGGGCTACAATCCTCTGGTATAGATATCTCTCCTTTTGGGGGGGGGGAGTTTGCACTGAATCTGTCAGCCAGTATGTTGGCAATGTGTGTAGGTTCAGTAATCTTCACATCATTTTGAACTAATTCTGAGCATATCTGGGAGTTTCCTCCTAGGTTTCTAACATAGCTAAAGAAGGCCTTATGATTGTCTTTTGAGTCCTTGGCGATTTTTCTCTCAAAATTTGCCTTGGATGATTTTATGAGAGCTCTTAGTTTTTTACTTATAATGATCAAAGGTGTCTTACCTTTCAAGGATTTTGCTCTATCTTGTAGTAGCTTCCTCCTTTTGTTGTAGAGCTTGTTTATGGCTGGAGTCCACCAGACTGGATGCTTGCCTTTGGTACAAAGAGTCTTAGTTTTGTTTGGGACTGCCTGATCCATGCAGTCCTGTAGGTGCTGGTAGAAGGCATTTGTAAGTGATTCAGCGGTTTGAGTAATGTTTACCACTGGCTCAGGGGCCTTAAAGGAGACCACACTAGTTTTTAGAAGTGTAAAGTCGGCTTTTGAGAAGTTTTTCACTGTGGTCTTTTTTATTTCAGATGGGGGCGGGATGAGGACCTCCAGCGAGATTAGGTTATGATCTGATCTCACCAGTGAGGGTATACTTCGGTGTTGAACATTGTGATCCCATGTTCGTGATGATGAGATCAAGTATGTTTTCTCCTCTTGTGGGGATGGTGACTAGTTGTTCCATGGCATTTGAGTTTATGAACTCCAGGAACCTTTGGGCTAGAGTGTTTGGGCTTGAGTAGTGTTCCCAGTCTATATTAGGGTAGTTGAAGTCACCTAGTATGATGGTGTTTGGAGATACATTTATCCTCCAATGTTTTCAGGAGGGCCATGTGAGGTTCCTGAGTTTGAGAGGGTGGCCTGTAACATGCTACAAATTGCAGAGCAGTCTTGCCTATGGTTAATTGCACCTGGATGGTCTCTGATGCATCGTCGTGCCACCAACCTTGAGGTGTGGGTATCCTTTATGAATATGGACACCCTCCTTTCTTGGTGTTGTCTGGATTTTGGGGCCAGAACGCATGATATGAGGTGAAACCTGATAGTGCTGGGGTGCTCTCAGGAGCCTTGAACCAGGTTTCTGTCACAGCACAGACATCGATGTTCTCCATACTGAGAAGGGCCTCAGTGCGTGCATCTTGAGATTGAGACTTCTGGCATTGAGCAGCATTACCCTTAGTTTTTTTCCTTTTTGTGTTCTAGGGTGGTAGGTTTAGAATTTGAGCCTTGCCTAAAAAGGCACTATGGGGTGGCAAGAGCCTTTGCCAATATCCGGAAGCCTAGGGTGACAGGTGCAAGCCATCCCTTGAGAACAGCGTGGCTTGTCCAGCATGTCATCCCAGGCAGACAGACATTGGATCCCCTTTGAATGATACCAGAATTTAAGCCAATTATTAAAGCTGATCATCTTATCACTGTATTGTGGCATCATTCTAGGTGAAGGTAGGATACTGCTCAAGGTCAGGGTCATACCTGCCTGGGCTACATAATCAGAGAGCTCCTCAATGTCTCTTTTCATGTAGTCACTCAGGTCGTTGACACCAGCGTGGACAATGACTGAGTCGCATCGTACCTGCTGTTGAGAGACCTGAGTGCTTGCGTTATGTGGCGGATTCTAGCGCCCGACAGGCAGCTTACTGTGACCTTCTCCTTACTCAGTCTGGTGAGCGGGACGTCAGTGTGTCTGACTATGGAGTCACCTATGACAAGTATGTTTGGTGTTGTATTTGGCCTTAAGGGCAGTGACTGCTTTGCACACTGTTTTGTTGTTTATGTGTTGTTTGTGTGGTGTATTGAGTTTGCAGTTGCTTGGGTGTCTGCTTTGGAGGCCTCTGCTGTTTAGGTAAATTTTTACTCAGAGCCTCCAGTATGTCTTAGTGTGTTTATGTGTTTGATTCAGTGGTGTGGTTGAGTTATGTGAGACTGGTATTGTGGTGTGTGTAGTTGCCTTCTCCTCCTGCCTGGTCTTGCCAGTCCTGAGTTGAGAGAGCTCAGCCTCCAGTCTGGCTAAATAGCTGCATCTCTCACAAGTGTTAGTGTTACGTGGGAGGAGGAGAGGGTTGTCCGTGTACATGAGGCAATTGTAACATTGTCTCAGAATTCCCAGATTCACCAACTGGGCAGGAGAGGATGCCAGCATCTGACCCTTCGACATGCTAGAAAGAATTATGAGTTGGTATGAGACAGAAAAGTAGTGGGCTTAGCAGGGAAGTGGGCACTCCTGGGGGGTTTTGCTAGTGAGAGATTTGTATAATATAAGAGTGCTTAACCTGCAAAGAGAATGCTTATAAGACAAGGGATATGCTTATAAGACAAGTGCTGAGCTTTTTGAGAAGAAAAAGCTATTTGGAACAAGTGCTGCACTTTTTAGTGAAGGTGTAAACTGTTTAGGTTCGTAACAGAGCAGTTCTAAGGGAAAAATTGAAGAACAGACTTTCTGGAGCCAGAAAGAGTTGATCCTTGTTTAACCGGCGCCGATGCTGCTCTAGTGGCAACTCACTAAAGCACGTTAAAGCGTGCTTGATAGCAGGGGCTGGAAAGAAGCAGGAATAGACCCAAAACGGACAATAAAACTACAGTTTCAAGTCAGTAACCACTTCTACGGGGGGCAGGGAAGCTGCTCAATGTTATTCACTGCCACTGATCAACAGAGAGACCCTCCTTCAGCCCAAGCAAAAATGGCCTCACAGAAACTTTCAAACAGTTCAGGAACAGCAAGCCTGTAACTGAACTTTTTTAACTCTCAGAAAAGTGGGAAAAAGCAAGATTTGTTGTTTTTGTTTTTTACAGCGATAGCAGAGGTTCACAAGTAATATCAAGTTATAACAGTGCAGTAAATGACCCCACACAAGAGTGCTAGGTCAAGGACAGAAAATATGCAAGTTTTAAGAAAAAACGATTTAAAATTAAGTGCAAACAGGAAATTCAGCAAACAGCTTTTGGTTGTGCTCTAAATACAGCTACTAATACAGAAATCAAGTTTAACAAGCCAGAAAATGCTCAAGCTAGGCAGCTATGCAGAAAAATAAACAGAGAAAAAATACTTAAAATCTCAAAAGTGGCTCCCTTCTTCTCTCAGCGTTTTTTCCTCTTGGAGGGTGCTTCACCAACAGCCAACAAGCCTGAAAAGACGCCCAAACCACGAGGCAACTAGGTTTTAAGAGAGGAAGATGAAGGAGGTTTGGAAATGACCCCTAGTGGCCAATAAAACTACAGTTTCAAGTCAGTAACCACCTCTACGGGGGGCAGGGAAGCTGCTCAATGTTATTCACTGCCACAAATGATGCTAAGGTACAGGTTTAGGGTTCGGGGAAGTGGCAGTATATTATTAAGGTGGTGCAGGAGGATAGACCCCCCTCCCCACCCTTTTTAGCAATCAGTACTAACCCCAATCCTAAACTGGGATACATGCTGCTTAAAAAGGCTTGCTACCAGCAGTGCTCCCAGGGATCAGTACTGGGACAACTCCTCTTTGTTTTTTACTTGTCTGATGCCGAAACTGACATCGAGGGTATTGCCTAACTACATATACTGATGACTATAAACTCGGTGCTGGCAAATTCACAGGTCTCCCAAATTTTTTTAAGAAGGACTAATGCCCACAATCAAGTGTTGGCACAGCAACAATTGGCAGCTAAATGCAAAAGATGTAGTATTGTATCTTTCTTGTGTAGCAAAATACAGTGAATCATAAGTATATGGCTGCAAATCACACAAACATTTAGGTACAGCAATGACAGTTTTTGTATACCAGTTCAACTGCACAGCTTGTTAGGGTGTCAGTAAAAGCAGTTCAAACAGGTGTCACTCCTTGTTTTTTCTAGCAGACCACCAGTGTCATCAATGTTGGTATGCAACATTGAAATTGTGGTAGAAGGTGACAGATGTGCCACTAAATTCATAAAATCCATGCACCCAGTTTCCACTTCTGACACAACAAAATCAGTCCTATTGCATACATGTGTGTGCATGCAGCACTCACAGTGGCATACATGTGTCAGATGTATGCCCCACCCAGGCAAATCAGTCATACTACAGCCTTCTTATATATGCACTTGGCATACTGTGTTCACAGAAAAATGCAGTTGTCTGCAGCTTTGTCATCTGTCCCTGACACTGAAAGTATTCATAAATTATAAACTTTCTTCCCAATGATCTGTATGCAGTAGTGACACTTGAACTAAAATATATAAAATTTAATAAAGCCTACACTATGTGTACACAATCCCCTGGATTCACAAATCCTCCGTGTAAGAATAAATAAGTCTTACTCTGAGGCTGCCATTGAATGGCATGATGTCAATGTGCCATGAATATTCATGAGGGCACACTGACTCACATCCAAGTCTAACACGGACCGTGCAGGCAAGCAGGGGGAGTGTCCGACTGGCAAGCAGTGTAATTGTCCACGCCCCTGCAAGTGTTTGAAATGCAAAATGTCAACACACAAGAGCGGGTCCGCTCAAATGTCCATGTACCCAACATCACACTCTCTGACATTGTAAACCCCCAGCACAGTAATAAAAAGTAAAACCTTAATTTTTTTATTTTCCAGTTCTTGATATAGCTGCCCGTAATTGCACGTGTGTGCGCGGGTGTGCCCATTGCTTAGCTGCAGTTAGCAATATCGACAAGGAAGAGCATAATAAGGAATGTGTATGCAAATTACACCAAATTGTCATAGTGTAGTGGTAGAGCGTTCGCACAAAGAGGAGGCATTTCTGATTCTAGTCTCACCACTCCCCTTCCTATTTTATGTTCAAAATGAGTATATGAAATAAATCCTGACAGATTTGATAAAACTTTTACTAAAAAGCAGTGGAATGGCCTATGTATCAGTGAACAAAATTTAAAGTTATAAATGAACCTGACATATAATTGTCCGCAGTTAAGTAGCACTTTACCCAGCGCAATATAGTTGCCCATAGCTAAATCGCGCTTTACCCAGCGCAATGTAGTTGCTCATAGGTAAATTGCGCTTTACAAAGCGCAATGTAGTTGCCCATCAGTAAATCGGGCTTTACCCAGCGCAATCGTTTAGCGTGGAGGTGCGTGCCGCCCCAACCCGGGCACCGTCGGGCAACATGGAGCAACGTAGAGCAAGGTTGCTTAAACACAACCATGCCCCCTAACCTGTCTGGACAGTAGTAAAATAAAAAGCAATGATAATGTTTGAACCCAGGACACTGTACCATAATCAAAGTTCTGAACCACTAAGCCACGACAACTTAGAACAAACATACACTGTTGACATATATATCGTAATAAATGTTAGATTAACTATTGCTAAGCAGGTCTGCAGTCATCCGAGAATAGTCAAAAATAGCCAATCACAGAAAAGTGCGGGAAATGCGGCATATTTAAGTTGCATATGCGGGAATACTCGCCATAACTGATTGTAGCTCCCATCTGCAGTTAGAATGTCTGGTGCTGGAGAGGGTACATGCTTTAGAGCACAACGCTGGGGCATCGAGGAGTCAAGATACATGGTTTGGCTCCTAGTCCATCGGCATGAGACTCGACTCCTGCAGGGCCAGTTCCAAGGAACGGAGTATAAGGCAGAGGCTACGACACGGTTGGCTCATGAACTCACCAGTGCCACAGGTGTCCCTTGGACTGGTGAGCAGGTCCGTCACCACCATGCAGACCTGAAGAGACGGAAGCAGGACCTTCTGAACCAGTGGATCCAGGAGGCCTGTCATATGCATGATGCCCCACTACTAAGTAGGTAGCCATGGAATGCAGTATTTAAGATAAGCTAATATACTCTAAATAATGCATAGGTATGTCTAAATATGCTGTCATTTACTCCACAGCTGCAGGTGTTCCTGCTATGAATCAGTAAGCCTATGCAGATAGGCTACTAAGGCTGCACCACCAAGCAGGTTAGTAAATATTCTGCATGTATTGTTATATAATATATGTGAGAGAGCATGAAAAAAGTGTCGTATCCCAATAATACAGCTAGCAAATGCCCTGAATAAATCTCCTGCATGTACTGTTACATAACAAACGTCACTGAGCCAGAAATAGAGTGTACTACCCCAGCAATCAAGGTAAAATAAGTGTGGAATACTATCTCTGCATGTACTGTCATATAATATAAGTGAGCAAGCCTGAAAAAGGGTGTTATAACCTATCAATAAAGGTATAATATGTCCTGAATTGGTCTCCCATATGCACTGTAATATGAAATAAAGGAGAGAGCCTGTAGAAAAGAGTGTGCAATGTAATTAATAAAGGTACAATACTTGGAGTGTGTCTGTGTCACTTACTTTGAAATGTTGTTGTACCCTTGCATTCAATAAACAGTACTGTTGTATTATTTGCTGTCAACCCACATTTGTGCAGTCCCATATGAAGTGGATGAATGAAGTGCCAGTAGCTGGGAAGCATATAACATTAATTCCCTGAATATATTCTCTGCATGTATTGTTATACAACAAATGTCAGAGAGCCATGAATAGAGTGTAGTAACCCATTAATAAAGGTAAAATAAGTCTGGAATACCATCTGTGCATGTACTGTCACATAAAATAATTGAGTGAGCCTGAAAAAGAGTGTTGTAACCTATCAATAAAGGTATAATATGTCCTGAATATGTCTCCTGTATGCACTGTAATATCAAATTAAGGGGAGAGCCTGTAGAAAAGAATGTTTAATGTGAATAATAAAGGTCTAATACTTGGAGTGTGTCGGTGTCAGTTATTTAGAAATAATACATGTAGGGGATATACACCTGCAGTCAATAGGAATGTAGTGTAGAGTAAAACTGATAATAATATGTTAATGGATGTTTCTTTTTCCCCCCTACTCCATGTGCATAAACAATGCAATTCCACACTTCAATGGGTATGTGTAATCTCATAACATTTGTTGGGACATCTGTCCTGTCCTATTGTTCAATAAAAATCTGTTTTTACTTTGATGCATGTGCCCTGTTCAAACACCACATTCTTGGTGGCCTGTTGCCACCAATCATCCCTGCATGCTGTTGTAATGTCCACTGTTGTTCAATATATGCATGTGTTATGCTTGCTGTTCAACTGTTTTAACCCTGGTGCGTTGGGTTAATGGGAATATTACTGCATGCTGTTCCAACTCATTTTGAATGCTGTTGTCAATGTTGTAATTAAACTCACCTAATCACAGAACGTATAGGAAGGCCAGTCCCAGAGGATCCACCTGCCCCTCCGCAGCTGGCGATTGTACCTGGAATCAGCATGTCCGGTGCCCAGCCCCGGCTACCCTCCTCCGTTGGTCCTGTGCCACCTTCGGTTGGAAGCGCTGCAGGGGATGCGGCTCACCCCCCCTTCAAGCATGGGCAGAGAAGGGCCACCTGTCACCCTCCAAAGGGTCCAGGTTGTGGTGAGTAGGGAGATCCAGCGTTTAGTCGCTGATCCCCTATGCCAGCTCGAGGCACGAGTGGCATGACTCATGGGTGAGCCTGCCCCTCCTACACAGCCCCCAGCACAGCAACCCTCGGGTCTGTGAAGGTTCAGTGGTGACTGCCCATTGGTGGGGATCTCAGTCCCACTGTTACCATCTGTGGGCTCATGGGCTTGCGATTTCCAAACATCCGTCCCCGTCAATTGTGTTCACCCACCCCATGTGTCATACTCTGCCCCTGTATGCATCTTGTTTGTCTTGTCTGTTTACCTCCCCAACCTACCTCCCCAAAAATACCTATTTCCCCTACCTCACTTTCCACTCTCACCTGAAAAAAAAAAAGGACAATCTGTACCCACAAAAAAATTATGCCCCATACATAGCTGCCCATCTCGCACACATGTCCGCTGGACATGTAAACTGATAATTATAATTGGCAGTACAACATACTTTGTTGTTGCCACCCCTCTCCCAGGGGTGGAAGTATTCAAAATTAAGTCAAAATGCATTGCATATGCACAGCTTTTGCAGTTAAAGAAATGGGCAGCTATGGACCTTCCCTACACCCATCCTGCACATCCTGAGCTTGTTTTCCTACTGTCTTTCCCTCTTTGTGCCCCCTTTTTCACAACTTTCCTATCTCCCCATTTTCTTTTCTTTCAAATAAATTAGTGCGGGGGTTAGCGGGAGTAAGCACTTTTAAGCAGTAGTAAGCAGGTTGAAGTGAGTGTGCGCATGTGTGCGCTAAGCTTAGCATCGCTAAATGTCATGCAAACCCGCTTGCAACTGCTTAAAAGTGCCTTAGTCACTCTATGTCAGGGCCCTTGTTCTGCTCAGCAGCAAAATAAAACAACTCTGCCAGTCACGAACCTCAGACCTTGGACACACTAGACTGCATGAAGTACCACTAAGCCACAGCAGCTATACAATAACCTGTTGCTGAAATACATATATCATGCATTACAATGAGTGAATGTAAAGGAAAAAGCAGAAGGCCATAACACAAAGCTTGTTCTGTGGATCTTTCCCAGCAATAGTTGTGGAATTGCATTACATGACTGTGATGTGAGAAGCAGCCATGCAAGCAGCTAATAATGTTACAGAGGCACTTCACAACACCCACACAGTATTAAAGCAGGATAAACAGCAGCATATCTGATTAGGGCAGAGGCCATACCTAGTAACTGTGACTACTTTTCAGGGATGTCCCTGATTGTGAAACATATTTTAGATGTGTCCCTCTGAATCCCTCAGAAAAGTACTGACATCAGTCAGAAAGGTGGGGTATTACACAATGAATACTGACAATAATAACAGTAGACACTGCCTGTACTTCATTAAAGGAGTACTAACCCATATGCACTGCTTCACTCAAGTTTACACTTACTGTACCTATCATGTGTAAGTTGTACCTCACTTTCAACTACCTATCCCTGACTCCATGCAAAGAAATATCTGAGTGTTTAATAGGCCTGGCAGAGGCACAAACACACAGGCATATAAGCTATCCTGCTGTTACACACTCTGCAAATAGCTTTGGTAGGACCCCCACAAGCATACCAGTATATAGGAGTATAACACAGAAATACCAAAGGATGTAGCCATGTACTGGTAGCAAATGCATGTAACAATGCCATTGTAACAGTCCTGAAAACACCTGTGAGTTGCACAGACAAAGAATAACAGTGTAATTTCTGGCTAACATCTGGATAGGTTCACAGTTGTGAACTATGCAGATAGACCACCTGCCTTGACAAACTAACAGGTGCACACCAATCCTTTAAGTCCAGTAAGATAATATGCACACAATAATACATAATGCTCTCTGTATGTAAGCACCCCCCCCACAATTAAAATATACTTGTGTTTATGGTCTATGAAGGGTGTAGGTAGGCATACTCAGTACTGGAATTGTCCAGTTGTCCTGATAACCCTGTGCTAATGTCAACAATAAGAAACACAAACCCTGCAGAAGTGAGTATGTTAATATTCACAGTATAACAGTTCACAAACAGTTCATGTTCCAAAATAATAGTTCTCAATAACTACATTTGTATGGCAGTTAATCATATGAGTACAAAATAAACTACATAGTCACATAAATGTTGTGTAAGCATTTGTAGGGGTGAGTTAAACTCTACACTGATAGCTCTGCACTGGAAGTGGCAACAGTCAGGTCTGAGTGCAACATGTACATCACTGTCTACACCTCTAGCTTCAGTTATAAGATGTATACCAACCTTCTGACTTACACAACAGTGTCCACAGCAAACACGCATGGGCCCCACTCTTAAAATCTGAAAGGGCTACACCTACATACCTTAGCAATTTATAGCATTGTGTTGCTATGACAGTGAGCACTGCAATTACCACTCAGCAGGCTGTATGCATTTACCAAATGCTGGCCAACAATTGGTGCAGAGGGCATCACATGCACATGTGCAGATACCTATAAAAGCAGATAGTACTTGCTATCCCCTCATGCAATCATTACATTGCACGTTCCAGATAGTGAACAACTCCAAGCAGGAAAACAAAAAAATAAATAAATAAAAGTCAAAACAAACAGTACGTGTCAAAGCATACACAGACAGGCCGGAAAGGGACATACAGTTATGTAACAGTTTGTAGCTACCGGCAAGTAGCAGATGTTTATGGTTAGTACTGTAGATCCTCTGAAACATGCATATGTGGCAGCAGTAGGCATGTATGCATTGATGCCATGCATAAGTATTGCCATGGAGGAATCGTTGTGTAGCTGTGTGCAGTGAGACATAAGTGTGACATTTGTAGCCCAGCAGTACATGTCAAACATCTGAACATGTTATCTATGGCCTGTACAGTACTGTGATAAATGGCAGTTCGGGGGAGTACTGCAAACACATATATAAACCTGGATGTCACAGAGTAAGACATGCATGATAGTCACATAATGTGTAGCTTAGCATTGGCAACTGCTGTAGCAGGCTAGCATAGTAATGTATCAATTGCAGCTATGTATACCCTTGTACTATTACTGTATGCACACATGTGACAACTGTCCATGTTGCAGCAAGGCCCAACAGGTCATCCATGAGGTGTATGGACTTACAACAGTGTGGACCTTGTGTCTGTATGGCACACACTTATGTCGAGATACATGTGTGCCTGATTTATTAGCATCTGAACATGTGCATAGAACAAGGGACATACTGCAACTGTTTGTGAAGGGCGGACATGTATATGTTGGTGCAGGTTGTTATGTGCATATATATATATATATATATATATATATATATATATATATATATATATATATATATAAGTAGGTTGTAGTGTGTGTCAAACAAGACAGCATACAGTGCTGGCATATGACATGTGCTGTTCAAACGCCATGGGTATGAATCGTTAGGTATATAGTCTTCCAGATAGGGGGTCCTGCTAAACATATATGGACTGAGAACACCGTCCATGCATTCTGCACAAGACTGTGCAATATCATTACATAACTGTACCCCCCTCAACCTGTGCATAATTGATATTCCCACCATGAAAGGTGGACTGTATATGTGCCAATATGCATATCTATGTGTACACCAGTGGATGTTCAAATGTACGCTCCAGCTGAATGTTGTACATGTATTGCCATCCCTGTTGTTAAATGCCCTGTACCCATGAACTTGCACATAGGTGGTAGTGTAGTGTAGTCAACACCAAAGGTGTGATAAGGGACTACGGGACACAGGTGGACAGTAGTGTCCCTAATGATGATCACTGTGCCACACTAGTCATGTAAACCTAGTACAGTCCACATGTCATCAGTAAATGTGTATCAGCTATGGAAACAGAGGTCAGTGTTCCACTCCACTCATCAGTCATAACACCCATCATAGAGTACAATGTCCCTGTTGTTATGTACCTCAGAAGACATCCACAGCAACAGTAGATGCCACACACATACCTCACAAAGAGTATTACCGGACTCCAACAGATGCCCTATGCTGACTGTCTTACAAAACCACAGCTACACTGTGTCGCATACTGCCTACCCAGAGCCTACCCCTGCCTAACATACAAAGCTATGGCAAACACACAGGTGTTAGACGTGCTCCATGTAAACAGATGGAACACCAGGCAAGATACACACTCTACTGATCTACACCTTGTAATGTAAAAAGCAGAACATGCTCGACTGGCACATTCTCATCACAGACGCATACCATACTGTGGAACCAACTACCTATCAACAGCATACGAAGGTTCTCAGTAGCAGTTGCCATGACTAACCATGATGATTGCATGTGAGATAGGAAACATAACCAGGTAATCACCCCTGTGGCTCTGCATGACAGGGGCACATTAACCTACATTACATGGGTGTTGTAGTGTAGGGTACCATATGTCTAAGCTTACATAGGCCCTATGGATAACAGCCTATCAGCTACCTAGGACACAATACACACACGCATGAACCTGTTGCATCACATGCTATGTGAGGTTGACTGTGTGTGATGGAGAATGTGTATGTGAATGTGTCAATGATGTGTATATGTGTGATAGCCTAGTGTGAATCTATGTATATCATGGTATGTAGTGTTGTAGCTGTAATCCCATCAAAAGGTCCGTATGCTATTGGCAGGCATGAAAAGCAGTATGGCATACGTTGTGACGTAGTCCCATTGTGTCGACTGTAGTGTGCCATTGTAGGCTAAAGCAGTACAGATATGCTTATTGAGTGTTAACACTAGTGAATACAAGTCATGTATGGACTGTAGTACTACCTGAAGCTGTATGCCTCAACTGCACAGAACGGTTTATATCCACATGGCTTGGTAATACACTTTAGTTTGTTACCTGTAGTCCTCACACATTACATACCTCAGGCATGAGGGTATGTAGGTGCTGACACACAGTAATGTATGGTACACAGGTAAATGTAATCTGGGTTGCCATACCTTTGTGTCTTGTAGGTATGTCTGATGTGTGTGTGGGTATGCCTGTAACATGGCCTTGGTGGTATGTGTGTCACAGAATATAGGTGCGTATCTAGCAACATGTATAGTGTAGTACAGCAGTATGCCACCTATAGTGATTAATGTGCACATATGTTACTGAGGGGTTTGCTATCAACTAGTAGTTTGGTGTACTGGTAGTACTGTAACGGTACTGTACATTGATTTCAATGGATGACAAATGTCTGTATGCATTAGCTTCATATAGACCTCCTGTGGCTAGGTGTTGCATTGTGTCACATACAGTGTGCCATGCACTGTTGTATAGTCTTACATATTGGTTTCACTTTGTGTCTGTGCAGAACATGGTTTGGTATATAGTATGTGCCAGGCACTGTCAGGCAGTTGTGGGCTTAGCAGTCATATGTGGTATTAAAAGTGTGTATCTACTGACAGCCAATAGGTTGCTATATATGGCATTTCATTGATGTCTGTACATTGGAATGTTGAGTGTGCCACATGACTTGCTCACAATTACTGTTTAATTGTCTTCCAGGGTTATGTCACACAACAGGAAGCCAGCCTATTCCCCTGAGGAGGAGGAAGTCATCTCCGATGCACTCATCCAACATTATAACCTTCTGTTTTCAAGATCCTGCCAGGACCAGCACGGTCGCACTGCACTGTGGCAGGATGTTGTCTGTCAGGTGAATGATGCAGGCAAGCATAACCGGACTTATGAGCAGGTATGCCATCACTGCAGTGATTTAATCAGACATGTCCGGCAGCATGCCTCCAATGTCCACAGACAACAGCTTGCCACAGGTGGTGGTGCTGCTACACATACCCCCCTCACCAGAGTGGAAGAGCTGCTCCTCAGCGTGGTGGCACCTGGCCAACCAGTACAACACACATGTGTCATCATGGAGGCCGGAGTCACCCAGCACAGCGATAACGAGCGTGCAGGTAACATGGCATATCCGTAGACCACTATTATCCCAAGTGTTATAATATGCATTAATCTAATGTGTACTGTGTATGCAGAATATGTGGAGCCTGGTGTCATGCAATACTGATAATTCAGGACATTATCTGTATGCCTGTGACTGTCACCACATGTACTACTGTATAATTGCAGAGTCACAGCAGCAATGCCATAGTTGCTGACACTGACATACTGTCTCACACCCTTGCAGGTCGCTCTGCTGTGATAGCAAGACAACAGAACCATGATGGTGAGTGGGCTACAGTCAATATAGCATATAACATGTGCATGTCATAGGAGAGTTGTAGGCCATATACACATGCTAATCACTTACACATAGTGCATGCTCTGCATGTTCTCTGTGTGACTATGCACTTCCCAGTGACATGAGTAGTTGACTAATACACATGCAACACACAGAGCATCACAAACAAGTGGGGTACACAGTAATGGACATTGTATAGGGAGAGTCAATACACATGCACACAACATACACCACTTTGTCATATGCAGTATGTGTTAATATGATACACATGGCATATGTAGACACCTGCTGTAAGGTCATACTCCAGTATCCCATATGTCATCAACACAGCACACATACTATACCTGGGGGTAGAGGCCTATTACGGGGTGGTATGACACGTATCATCACACAACACAGTCATGTGAGGCAATGCTCCCTACTGAACACCTGACATGCCCATGTAACAACTGTCTGTGAACTGTTAAATGTAGCCTAAGTGGTGCAGGTCAGGTACTGCAAGATTGTTGCCAGTATGACATGCATCAGTGGCCTTGAGTGACCACATGATGCTGCCTGATGATGGCTCATGGTACTACACTACATCCAGTTACAGTACCTGCAGTACTACACATAGCATTCATTGTTATACACCTGTCAGTTGTGTGCATCCGGACATGTTTTATATACCTATGAGTGATGGTGCACAGGACATTGGAAAGTGTTTCAGACTTGCAGTGCAATGCTGTTTCCATGTACACATTGCGTGCCAGGGTGAGGCCAATCATTGAACAACACACATGCATCAACAGCATGTACACTGTTATCAACAAGGACTCTCTACACTCGCAATGCATGCTGTTAAGCAACACATGTCCTGCATGCTGACACGTGTGATAGGTCTCTTTGGCTTGTGATACTGTACTCCACCATCAACCAGTAACAACTATGTTCCATATTGCTGTTGGTGTGTGTGTGTCAACTTGTATGTGTAGTGTATTAGTGTGCATGTGTGGATGTGTGAATGTGTGCATGTGTTCATGTGTGCATGTGTGCATGTGTGAATGTGTGCATGTGTGCATGTGTTCATGTGTGCATGTGTGCATGTGTGCATGTGTTCATGTGTGCGGACATCCTGTACAGATGGTAAAGTGTGCTTCCTGTCTCCCTCTCACAGGTGCTGAGGTATTGTTGGATGGGTGCAGCAGGGAACCTGAGGTCACTGCCACAAATAGTGACCATGATGATACATGTGCAGTTACACAGGCATGTTTGACAGGGTCTGTCGGTGGTCCACCAATCGACAGTACACAGCTTTCCACACCATCTATGCGCACATACGTACTGCCATTACATCCCTCAACACCAATGGCCTTAGGTGAGGAACAGCATACGGTAGGCATTGACCAGGAAAGTGTGGTATCTATGGTACATGCAACCCCACACAGCAGCCATGCCCAGACACCCAGAACGGTACCACATAGGCATATGTCCAGGGGTTCTCATGGGAGCATCGCTCGTCATAATGCCCCTGGCAGATATGCCTGCACAGGTCTCACAACCTCAGGTATGTTCCGGGCTGTGATGCAAGCACAGGCACGTATGGAACAGTACACTAGGCAGGAACTAAGGGTGCAGTGGGCTCATAACACCGCGATCAATGACAGTATCCGTGACCTTGCTGATGCCATCCGCAATTACACCGATGTCATTGATAGACATTGGGGGAGACACTAGATGCCCTCCTCAATGTTATGTCCATGTGCCAGGTCAGTGCAGGATGACTGGGCCGTCGATGTGGATGTATGCCAGCAACATCATCAGCTGGCAGTCATCATGGATGACACACAAGTGCCAGCCGCTCCCATAGTGCCAGTAGCAGCCCCAGCACTGTTGTGGCTTGGCTGTCGGTAGACCATCCCAGACGACCATGTGCACGTGGCTCTGGCCAGTCCCAGCAGGGACATGGGTCCAGTCAACATCCCTCTGCCTCTGACGATAGTACACAGTCTGGCTTAGTACCCAATACTGTCCGTGTCACCCCTGCCAGGCACAGGTACTGTGTCCGTGGCTGGAGACCGTGATCTGTACATCCTGGCAGGTACATTCTGTGGCTGTCCTACAAACTCCCATATTTGGCAGCCACAAGGGGTACTTTGTGCATGGAGACACACACACAAACTACCAACAGGTAGGGCTAACACATACACACACACATCACATCAACACTGACCCATACTGTAATGTTGGCCCTCACACACACATACACACACACACACGCACACACACACACACACACACACACACACACACACTCACACACACACATGCATGTTGATTGGATGGGTCATTGTCAGGCTATGGAAAAACAATCACACACCCTGTGCATATGATGATACTGTGCCACCTCCTGTCATCTGTGACATTGATGCAGTAACAGGATAACAAGGTGCTGATGCACAGGGTGACCTACTAGCAGTGTAGCAATGCTAGCATGTTGTGAAAAGTAAAGTGTAATGATATCCTTGTAGGTGTATCTGTGCAGGCATGATGCATCACAGCACTGATTATCAATTTAGTATTGTTTACATCAGTGTTCATTCCAAACATGGAATGTCCACACATGTGCCAGTTGGCTCATGTGTGTGGTACTGGCAGCATGTGTTGTGAGTGGATGTTACGTGTGTGATGTGTGCAGTACAGATTTCAAGGTGTACATTTGTGAACATAGTGGAGGTACACTGTTTGCATGTATGTGCATGGTGGGGATATGGGAAGGGTGACATGCCCTGTATTACACACTGTTAATACTTCATATTTCCTATTGGTGTCCAATATGCATGTCACTACACATATGTCACAACTTGGGTACACATGTGTGTATGACATGGTATGACACTGTGCTGTGGGTGATACTGCTGATATTGGTCATTGGTCAGCATTCTGGTAGTGTACATAACCTCAACAACCTGCTTTTAACCAATTGTTAAATGATGTCTTGACAAGTGACACACAGCTGTAGGATATACAGTAACATTAGAATCTTTCCAGTATTGTGTTATACCAGTTACCAGTGATAATGACCACAACACATTCCCCTGACCACTCCTGTTTGGCATGTGTCCATCCTAGGGACAAACAGACACACTAGGGATATGTACGTCCACATCTGGTGATGCATACAGTGGCCTACATAGCATTCCCCGGATTAGACACTTATCCTCCACAAGGGTATCATACAGATACCTGTTGAAAAACACATGTTGTGAAGCTATGAGCCAACTGTAGCATGGTCATCCACTTTTACTACACATAGTATCATGATAGTACCACATTGGTCATAGCACACACCATGTAGCAGGGGTACTGATGTGTACAAACAGCCACATGTGATTTCATCTGTACTTTGATATCCACATTCCCAAAACTATGCTGATGTCTCTCAGTGTATCACATAAGCAATAAGGGGTCTGTATGCATATCCACATAGTTGTTGTATACCTACAATGATTGGCCATTATTGACAGACTGTGTTGTGTTTGAACATGTCTGTGTTATGCCACAGACATACACCCACACTCACACTATTCTATAACAACTGTCATGTGTGTGTGTGACACAGGTGACCTAGGACACAGCTCACTACAGTGGCTGAACTTGTCACTTACATACATATGTGAGCTACGGTCCAAGAAGCAGCAGCAACAACTGTCAATGGTAACAGATGTAGTTGTGTTGACAGCAGGCTTCACACCTATGAAGTGAATGAGGTCACATGTATGTCTTGGCCACACAGTTACCCGTGTAGGTCACATGTACATATCTGTATTTGCCACACAGATACTTGCAGTGTGCAATGCACATACTGTTGTTTTACTGATATGTCAGACAGTAGTAAAAGCAAAACACACAACACATCGCTCAACTGTGTCAGACACACACACACACATACACTCAGCAATTGCAGGATTCAGACTCCTACCTACCTATGTCATGATACTAGACAGATATGCATTACCACGACCCGCCATATGCTTTACTGGGATTTTTCATTTCCACTGCTGTATGTGTGGGATACTGACATAATCAAACCAGCAAAAGAGGAATTCACCTCTTTAAATGTGTTTTCACAGTCTCCAAAAAGGCCACTTCTCTCATAGGATTAGATACACACATACACCCCCCCCCACACACACATTAACAGGCTTCAAACCCCTACCTAATTATGTTATGACACTAGTGAGATACACATTAACACATTGCACTATATGCATTACTGGGAGTATTCTTTTCCAAAGCTGTGTTTGTGGGATACTGACAACATCACACTTGGCAAAGAGGAATTCACCTCTGCTAATGTGTTTTCACAGTCTCCAAAAAGGCCACTCCTCTCAAAGGGAATCATGCACACAAACACTCAGCAATTGCAGGATTCAAACCCCTACTTAATTATATCATGACACCAGTGAGATATGCATTAACACAACACACTATATGCTTTACTGGAAGCATTCTTTGCCAAAGCTGTATTTTGTGGGATACTGACATCATCACACTTGGCAAAGAGGAATTCACCTCTGCTAATGTGTTTTCACAGTCTCCAAAAAGGCCACTCCTCTCAAAAGGAATCACATACACAGACACACACTCAGCAATTGCAGGATTCAAACTCCTACTTAATTATGTTATGACACTAGTGAGATACGCATTAACACGATGCGCTACATGCTTTAATGGGAGCATTTTTTTCCAAAGCTGTATTTGTGGGATACTGACATCATCACACTTGGCAAAGAGGAATTTACCTCTGCTAATGTGTTTTCAGAGTCTCCACAAAGGCCACTCTTCCCAAAGGAAACTACACACACAGACACATACACTCAGCACTTGCAGGATTCAAACCCCTATTTAATTATGTTATGACACTAGTGAAATATGCATTAACACATCGCGCTATATGCATGACTGGGAGCAGTTTTTCCAAAGCTGTGTTTGTGGGATACTGACATCATCACACTTGGCAAAGAGGAATTCACCTGTGCTAACGTGTTTTCACAGTCTCCAAAAAGACCACTCTTCTCCAAGGGAATCACACACACTCAGTAATTGCAGTATTCAAACCTCTACCTAACTATGTTATGACACTAGTGAGATATACATTAACACAACATGCTATATCCTTTACTGGGTGCTGTAATCTCCACTGCTGTATTTGTGGGATACTGACATCATCAGACTTGGCAAAGAGGTGTTCACCTCTTTTAATGTGTTGTGAAAGTCTACAAAAAGCACACTCCTCCCAAAGGGGATCACACACACACACACATACATACATATACACCCCCCACACACACACACTAATTGCAGAATTCAAACACCTACCTAACTATGTCATGATACTAGAGAGTTACACATTAACACAACACGCTATATGCTTTACTGTGTGGTCTCCATTCTCCTGCTATATTTATAGGATGCTGACATCATCAGACTGGACATGGTAATGTGTGTGCACTTAGTTTTATGCAATCCCAGGAATGAACCTTGTGGGTCAGCAGGTGTGAACAGCTTGAACAGGAATCCACAATTCATAGCTTGTGTGATCTATCTGTGGACAAATTTCCATTCCTTCATATGACAATACATAGTTATGCACAGATTGTTGGTTTTGTGGATAGAACATGTGTCTGTGATGTTGATAAAGGGCTATTCAATGTCTATGTGGAACGTGTGTTGCTCCTTTCAGTGATGTATGTCCTGGGTGGCTGCCTTGAAACAATCTTGCATGTTTTGGGGAACATGATCTGCTCACTAACATACCAGAGACGTTTGGGTTGTGTGTTTGGGGGATTACAATAGCTCTGTTTGTGACTGCAATCATGATGGACTCCATGGCCTAGCAGTTCAGACTTCTTAGGCTTATAGGACTATAGTTCCCATGGTCTGTTGTGCACCAACACTTGTGGGGTGTGCCACATGTTGCTGTAACACATTCAACAGTGTAAGATCCTGTACAGAGTGTGAGGCTCAACAGACTGTTCAGGTGCAGGGTCTGTTTGTTCTGTTGTTCACTTATGACACATATGGGGAAACAATGTTATCCACGTGATGGGATTCATTTAGCTTTGGGAGGAGCAGTTTACACATTCTACATGTGATATCTCCTGGTATGATGATAGGGCTTTTTGTCACTGTAAGGTGGGTATGTATGTATGGGTCTGTCTGACAGGATGTTGACATTGTTGACCCTGACTTAGGACATACATGACTGTACCTTGCAATTTCTGACATAGCTGTGGGAGGTGTAATGGTTCTGTCTGTACTCCTTCGCAGATAATCCTTCAAAAGCAATGACAAACATGAACACTAAACCCCTGTTATACTCTTTTACACACTTAACACACTACTGATCCTTTGTGATCAGTCAACAGTGTATGTCATCATTATATCCTGTCATGTTCAAAGGTCGGTTTAGTATGTACTCTCCAGGCCAGCTGGTGCATATTGGAATTGTAACTCATTGTTACAACTGCCTTATGTACACAGACAACCCTGCCCTCCTAACAACAAACTGAGATATATGTCAGAGATGCAACTGTATTGACAGACAGGAGGCTGAGCTCTCCCAAGCCGTGAGTGGCACAGTCTATCAGGTGGTGAAGGTAACCACACACACCACAAATCCAGTCTCACATGGACCTATGATGACAGCAAACCAAATACATTACCACACAAACAGAAACTCGAAGCCTCTAAATATACTCTGCCTAAGCAGCAGAGACATCCAAAGCAGACACCCAAACAACTGCTAACACACAACTATACACACATATCACATAGTTCACAAAGTCAGTGTGCCGCACAGTCACTGCCCTTAGGCCTACACAACACACCTAATACACTTGTAATAGGTGACTGTAATTGTCGGTCACACTGACATCCCACTCGCCAGGCTGAACAAGGAGAAGGTCACTTTATGCTGTCTGCTGGGTGCCAGGATCTGCCACATGACACATGCACTCTTGTCAGTCCACTGCAAGCACAAATATGGCTCCATCATTGACCATGCTGGTGTGTAAACCCTCAGACGTTCCTCCCTGGATTACATGACAAGGGACATAGAGGAGATCTCTGATCATGTAGCCCAGGCCAGTATGACCCTGACCTTTTGTAGCATCTTACCCTCACAAAAAATTAGGTCACAGTATACAGACAAGCTTATCACTTTTAACAGTTGGCTGACATATTGGTGTCATCCAAAGGGGATCCAGTGTTTGTCAGCCTGGGATTACATGCCTGGCATGCTACGTAGATTCGCTATGGACGCCATGTACCTGTCACCCCTAGGCTTTCACAGACTGGCTACAGCTCTTGCCACACCCATAGTGGCTGTTTGAAGCGTGGCTCAGAAGACAAAACCACCTCCATAGATGTTACAGGGTAAAGGAAACGGAGAGTAATGCTGCTCAACAACATATGTCTAACCCTCAGAATGCATGCACTCAGGACTCACATCGGTATGGAGACTTCGATATATGTGCTGTAACAGACACCTGGTTCAGGCTCACAAAAGCACACCAGCACTACCAGGGTTTATGTCATACCATGCTTTTCGGACACAAGACTTGGACCGGCCAACAATAGGGGGGGTATCCATATACATCATACATACACACACCTCCGTGTTGGTAGCACTGCACAACGCATCAGAGAACGTACATGTGCTACTGACAGTGGGCCAAACTGCATTTCCGTCTGTAGACTGCTACAGACCACACTCCCAAACTCAGAGACAACACTCGGTATTCTTGGGAACAATGGGGAATGTGAAGGTCTCTCCAAACACCATTATATTGTGTGACTTCAAATACACAAACATTGAATGGGAATACTACTCAAGCACCGACACACTCGCACAACAGTTGCTAGGATTTATAGAATCATATGCTATGGCAGAAATGGTCGCCACAACCACAGGGGGTTGAAACATGTGGGATCTGCTCAACACCAACATGGGGACTATATGTTCCACACCAGAGGTATACCCCTCATTGTTAAGGTCAGAACATACATTCATCTCACTGGACATACATATCCCATGCACACACGCATCCTAGGTGATCTAAGTGAAGTACTTCTCATAAGCAAACATCACACTTATACAAACCGAGGTGGTATCTGTCAAAGACCCTAGGACAGTGTTAATTACGGCTCAGACCACTTAATCCTTTACAAACACATTCTATGGACAATTACTGGAATGCATGGATCATGCTATCCCAGATAACTAGAAGACTCACTCCTCCAAAGGCAAGGGACATGTCTGGTGGACCACGGCCATTAATGAGCTATACAAGGACAGGAGGAGGCTACTACATGATAGAGCACAATCCCAATCAGGAAGGCATCTCTGATCAGTACTATGGAATAGCTACGATCACTTGTTGACTCATCTAAGGGCCACTTATAACAGACACTTGCAAGTGACACTATGGACAATCACAAGGCCTTCTTTAGTTATGTCAGGGACCTGGGTGGGAACTCACAGATATGCTGTGAGTTACTGCATAATGACAAAACATACAGTAAACACACTGACATTGCAAACATCCTAGCAAACAGGTTCAGTGGAAATGTTTCCACACCATCCCCCCTGCAGTACACATGTCCATCCCAACAGGGGGTAGCCTCCCTGACATCACAGATTGACAGGTGAGTGCTGCCCTCTCCATAGCAGACAACACAGCTTCAATGGGACCAGATGGTGTCCCAGCCTGCGGATTACACGGGATTCATGATGACATTCACACTCACATTATGTCACTGTTCAATATCAGAGTTACTACAGGATATGTACCCAAGAAATGGCGTACAGCATCAGTGTTCACGCTCCACAGTGGTGGTGCCACAAGGGACCCTGGACAATATCGCACTATATGCCTAACTATCCTGGTCTGCTAAGCTATGGAGCGTATCATCATGGAACACATACACATAGACACTGTGAACATACAGACACTGGATCCTACACAATTTGGCTTTGTTGTGGGCAGATCTTGCCTCTTGCACCTGTTTGATGTCTTTAAACAGTTAACAGGTCCATAAACATACAGAGGGTTGTCCACACAGCCTACCTGGAGCTCGCACAACAGTTCAACACAATACCCCACTCGGCCATTAGACATAGGCTCACCGGCTTCAATATCTACACATATGTCACAAGATGGATTGATAACTGTATCATGGATAGCACACACATGGTCAGTATTGCAGGTGCCATGTCTGACTATACACCAGTTACACGTGGCATCCCACAGGGCTCAGTCCTGGGACCTCTCTTGTTCTGTATATATTTCTCAGACGTAATGGCTAACACAGGAGGAATATGGCTGACCATGTTCGCAGATGACTGCAAACTGTGTGCCATAATCGACTCCACAGCTGGCACAAGCATCCTCAAGAAGGGTCTCACAGAGATGGATAACTGGTGCCAGAGCCATGGCCTACAGATACCTTTCATTAGATGCATAGTCATCACCTTTGGTAGTAACAACATGCCCACACATTACCACATAGGTGATGATACATCACGTACGGTGTGTGTGATTTGTGATTTGGGGACATGAATAGTTAGTACTCTCGCCTTTGACATTCACATTGCCAATGTTGTTGGACACACCTTCTATATAGCTCACCTTATCCCATAGGGTTTTACATCTAGATCAGGTGGGGTCATTGTGCCCCTATACTCATCAGGCCCATGCTTGGATACAATGGCCCATTTCGGGTGTACCTTAACCAACACCTGCAGCAACTGAAATGTCCACAAATGTACAGAACCAAGTGGATCTAGGGACTCACACAGATGGTATGCGCAGTTTGGCTATGGTGACCCCAGCTCTCCTCAGTTGCTTACTGCCTACTTGGATGTGATCTGTGCCTGTTGTTTGAAGCCATGTCCATCACAGCATTAATGGACAGGCTCCATCTCAGGATATCAAAGTCACTTACAGCTACACACTCCAGGGGTGGGAATATCAGCACTTATGTTAATAGGGCATGCTGTAGGGGAAGATCATCATCCCAGAGGCTCCACTCACTTGGGAATGAGATCACTGTCCCACATTCGCAGAGACACACACTGACCAACTACAGGTGACATCTAGACAGGTGGATGGGTGATCGTATGTTTAGCCCTGGGATATGTTCTGGGTCCCTGCTATACAGGGGCAGAATGAAATGAACATATGTGGGACATCTTGTGTGACCTACTATTCACAGGCACAGTCTACCAATCTAGAAGGGTTGCAAAAGCCAAACACACGGTGGCTAGGCTTATACATGCCATAGGGCAGATAGCCTAGTGTCAGCCTCTGAACCTATGATAATGTTCAGAATGCACATTGTTCAGTGATGGTACTGATTGCAGGTTTAATTTCTTATTTGCTTTCCCACTTTCTCTGAACAACCTAAGTATCTGCATAACATATTTGATTATGACAGGGTTTCACTATATTATCTATATGTCTGTTGTCATATAACTGTGTGCACATGGCAGATTGGTGAATAGTGCGGGGTTCCTGGGTTGACACATGCAACTGATGGGTATGTGTGGCCCACTGCTGTACTCAGACATGCCCTAAGTGTGTGAGCATGGCCAGTTCAGACTTTCAGTGTTTTGTTGCCTGACATTTGTCTCATATATTAAAGTGTGTGAGCATGCCCAGTGTGAACTTGCAGTATGTTGCTGTCTGAGGTCCACGATATTTGTTGATGTGTGTGAACATTACCAATTTTAACATTTATACTATATGTGTGTTGCATATCAGGTTCTATTCTTATTGTAGGCCTCACCTTTGTGTCTTAACTCGACAGGGATTATGCTATGCCTGCAAGGTTTCCATGAGATACTTTGCATAGACTTTTAAACATTTTTTTATACAAGCTGACCATTGACATACTGTCATGGTTTAGTGGTTCTGTGCTATGACTATAGTGCACTGTATCCTGGGTTCAAAAGCTGTCACTGCTTCATATTTTCATACATGGCAGAACAGACTGCTTCAAGGACAGTGAAGCAAATATGAACATGTTTACCTGCTTTTGCTGAACTATGCCCAATTTTGACCAGACTTGCACAACATTGATCAAGGATGACCAGCATTGCTGAACAGTGCCCAATATTGTTCAACATTGCCTGTAGTTGTGCTACTTAGTGTGTGCAATTTTGTTTACATATACTAAATAGTGGTGAAAGCTGTTGAGCACTGCTTTATATTGCTTAACACATAGCAATCATGCCTCAGGTGGTGCTGCAGGGCTGCCTATGTCGGATGCACATTTTACACTCCCTATACGTTTGTTAAAAGGTAGTGTCAAGTTAGGCATCCCTTTTACTATATGTGCAAGTCGGAGAGAGGTATCATTTCCAGGGTTATACTGAGCCAGTGTATATGCTATGCGTTGCCTCTTTGTCAAGGCCAGAGCATACTGGGCACACCTCCTTCTGCCTACTGGGGCAGGCTCAGGTTGTTCCACCTCCAAGTCATGCTCTGCCTGTGATGGCCTTGGCAATGGTGGGGAGCTGTTGTGCCTGTGCCTATGCTGCTCCTGCTGCAGCTGTTTTCGCAGGATCACATTGTGTAACATAGCACATACCATGACTATTTGGGTACATGTAGTTGGTGAGTACTGCAAGGCTCCATCAGATGTGTCCAGGCACTGGAACCATGACTTGAGCAGCCCAAACACACGCTCGATTACATTTCGTGTTTGTGCATGTGCCTCATTATGGCTGTTCAGGTGTGTGTGCATTTCTGATGGGTGTCATCAGCCATGAATCAAGTGCATATCCAGCATCCCCCACTAGGTGACCATGAGGGACATCTCCATTGGCAAATGATTGTTACAGCTGCATCAGATGCCAGATATGGGAGTCATGGTAGCTTCCAGGGCAGCCAGCACACACATTCATTATTATGCCGTGGGCATCACACACGACCTGGCAGTTGATGGAGGGGTAACCCTTGCGGTTATAGTAGACCCTACCCCGCTCACCAGCTGGTGCTTTAATGCAAATGTGTGTGAGGTCTATTGCACCCACTACCTCAGGGTATTCCACTATTTGCTGGAAGAGACGCATATTGCTGGCCAATACCTCATGGGAATTGGGGAAATATACATGATCACCGACATGTGCTGACATGGCATTCAGGAACTGGTGCAGTACCCTGGATGCTGATGCCTGTGAAATTCCCATCATATCGCCAGTTGGTCTCTGGAAGGTACCTGTTGCTAGTATTCTTAGGCCAACACATACCTTGGTTTCCACTGGGTTGGGCTCCCCTCTGTTGGTTCTGTGTGTGAGGTGTGGCCTGCACAGCTCAACAATTTGCTGCATGAGGTCTCTGTCCACTCTATAGTGCTCCACTATCTCCAGCTCATGTAGACCCTGGTAGGTTACCCTAGGCCTGTACACTCTTCTCCGTCTCCTCACTGTGGGTTGCTCAGCAGCATTCGCATTGTCACCACCCTCAGCATGTTGCATATGTCGCCTTATAACAGCAATGGCAGCCCCTAACATTTCTTTGTCTCAGAAAAGCTTTTTCAGTTTTCACTTCTATTAGCTTACTGCAGTGTTGCAGTATCTCTGAGAAAAACATACTGGGAAGTTGTTTGCTGAGTTTTAAGTGCTGTGCTGGGCTGGGCTAGTGTACTGCCTGTGTAATTGCCTGATTCTGATTGTTTTCACCTGCTAGCTCTGCTAGTACTCCCTGGTTAACTTCCTACTATTTGTTGTGCTTCCTTTTCCCTTTCTGTTTCCTCAGGGGGGCAGCGCTGTGCACACAAGCGCAAACACGTACACACAAGCTCACATGCATTCACACATGCTTACACGGGCTGCAACTTGCTTATTCTTGCTAACACGCGTGCACACAGGTGCAAACGTGCTTACACGGGTTTCAACATCCTTACACTTGCTTACTCCAGCTTAAACATGCGCACACAGGTGCATACGCGTGCACACAGGCTTACTCGGTTTTACAGGTGTGCACACACGCATACAAGTTGCAGGCATTTCTACAAGAAACTTTGGTGTTGTTCACGGCATACACCTTCAATTTCTTGATTTAGCTGGGATACCTATTGACACACCTCTTCCAGTGATTAGTATCTGACAGCAGACACATGCCACTCTACTCCAATGAGCTTCACTTCTCTCAGACATACCCCCCTTAGATGTCAACTATCTTCTACTCTGTTACACCCCTTATCCTACTCATACACTACACTGACTGTGCTCTTTTGCTATGTAAACTTGGGATTCACTATCCTTACCCTCATTTGCATAGGATTGCCTACTAATGCTTGGTTACATCTCTTAGACTGAGCTTCCCCCCTTAGCAACCTCTACTCGATGTCCATGTTGTCTTGGGACTGCCATTCCCTTGCATTGTATATTAGGGATTACTGTAATATACACATGTATGCATTTTAATTCTTGCTTTTATGGCTTTTAGAGCACACTGCATTTGTGCGGCGCTGCTCTACGCTTAAACATCGGCGATCGGGAAAAAAAAATTTAAAATATTTTATTTTAATTTTGCATTGGTGGACATTGCCAATGGCCATATTTTTGGCCATTGGCATGATTCCTTGACTGGATGCATCCTTTTTTTCAAGCTGTCACAGCTCCGTTTTGCTATTTGCAGAACCGTACTCAGTTGTCAACGGAGTACATTTCTGCAAATAACACTACTCTTACTCAGACAGGTTAGGGTTTCCTGAATCACAATTTTACCTCATTCGCATGCCTTTCAGCAGCAAATGAGGTAATTTGCATATCCTAGCCCTGTCCATGTACGAGGAGTTTTAGGAGCTCTCTTACACTCCCCTGCCGGCTGTTCCTGGATCGCACGGAAGACATGTTGGCTGCATGGAGTCTTACTCTACTCTTAGACTCCGTGCCAGCCTTCGTGAATCCAGCCCAGTATGTATTGTAGAACATCCCTACCACATTTGTTGTGCTTTCTAGTCACTCAGAAATATTACACTAAATGTACATGCAGTCAACACTTTGTGGTAACTTTTATGAATCCCTGTCAATATTTGAAGTTGCAAGAAAATCAGTAGCAAAACTAAAATTAGGAGGAAGAAGCTGTGAGTTATGCCTGGGTTGTCTGTTCAAGAATGGTGTAAACTTAGTATACACTTAGGGAAGGCATTATTGAATCCTGGGGAATGTCTTTGTCACAACAAGTACTGCCTGGATGCAGAAAGTATGCTCGATTACCCTTCAATGCTGGTCCGAACGTACAGGGTAAAGCTGTTTGTGTTAGATATTACACTGACCTTTCAGAATCATTTCATAAATTGACAGTACACAGTCTAAGTGAACAACACTGTCAATAGAAATTAGATGAAAGATGATACTTGTCACATATAGTGTGGCCTCTCCACTTTAACCATTTCTTCATACTAGCAAAGCTCTTGATCCATCCTTTGCGCAAGGTCAAAACACCTTTGCCTACATTAATCAGTCATCTGGGCAGTGACAGATTTGGAAATTACCTTGGTACCAAGGCTATGTCAAGAATCATTCTTTTTTAATGACTCTAATGTTTCAGCTGTGCAAAAATATCTATGCAGCTAAGAGAAATAATACCAGATTCTCCTTTCTTTACCATCAGAGTGCTCTTTCTTTAGAGAAAATGGTACAGGACATGCTCTCCGTTGTGTCTCTTCTATTATGCAAGTGTGAGCAACAAATGGCACATTGCTCACATGAACATACATCATGCAACAGCCTTTACTGCATCACTTATACGTCATACTGTTAGGTGTGCAACATGGATCCACAGTTACACGTTGATGCCTGCATTGTCATATTAATTTTTAATTTAATTGCAATGTGTTTTTTTATTTAACTGGCTAACTGAAGTAAGTATCATTTGGACCTTTTAAGCTATAACCTATTTGCACTGTATGAGGACTAGTATTGCTGTGTACTGGTCTAGTACCTTTCTAGTCGAGTCATCCAATTAGAGCACACAGACATTTATTTCAGATGAAATTTCAGATGAAAAGTCAATATAAAACTACAAAGATAAAGCGGACAGCATACAAAATGGATTGATGTCTGTATAGTCTACTGAAAGCATTGCTGGTGGCAAGTAACTGCCTAAAGAAGAAACTGATTCATTTATTAACTTGTTTAACTTGTTTACCATCAGACAGCCACAGCTGCTTTATTTTGGCATTAATTATGGATTAAAATGAGTTTTGCTGCTGGGTCATAATCCATTTGTTTGCCATATGCGAAGTCATTTGCAACAGCGTATTGAGTGCTGTAACAATGTAATTACCATGTTACAAGTCTATCTCACTGCTCTGTTATTCTTTTGTTGCATCGACTGGGTTTGTATTTATTTATTTATTTAACATACAACCTAAGACACTAGTCACAAGTCAAATTAACTCTCATTACCCCTAGAACTAAACTCCATGGTATTGTACATGCCTTCTCCTCTCAGGCACCTAATCTTTGGCAAGCTCTCCACAATGACATTAAGGGAAGTAACACTTATTCCAAATTCAGAATGCACCTCAAAAAGCACTTCTTCAACCAAGTCAAATGCTCCTGCTTTATCACAGGGCATAAGAACTAAGCTATAAGTCTCTTGTCTCTCAAGATTTAGAAAACTGACCCACTTTGGAAACTCGTGTATATATTGTACATTACACTCTGCTCGATTGTACATTACACTGTGCTTGTAGACTACAATGTACATAGACATTTTTATGTGTAATTAGTCAGAACTATTCTGTTATTTTTTCTGTATTTTTTTTGTATGTGAAATGATTTTCACTCAGGGTAAGCCTGAAATTGGTCAATTTTGGTTAGTGCACTACACTGGTAAACAAGTGTGTGTGTGTGTGTGTGTGTGTGTGTGTGTGTGTGTGCGTGTGTGTGCGTGTGTGTGTGTGTGTGTGTGTGTGTGTGCGTGTGCGTATGTGTGTGTGTGTGTGTGTGTGTGTGTGTGTGTGTGTGTGTATATATATATAACAGTTGTTGTTGTTATTGTTGGTGTTGTGTCTTTCGGCTTTTCCCGGTTAGGGGTCACTACAGTGGAACTCAGGTCTGCTAGTGATTGGCAGTAGATTTTTATGTGCCGAGTTGCTGGCCCTGACGCACAACCTTCAACAAAGGTACGCCCATTCATGCATGTCTCCACACAGAAGACACTCTAACTGAGAATCGAACAGGACAACATGTTACTGTGAGGCAACAACGTATATACAGTATACACAGTTAACTAGGTAAATGATCTGGTCAAAAACCATTTCCATACGCAGTCCAGGCCAAGCAGGGAAATACAATCAAATACATAACATATTATAAAAATTCAATTGAGCCAGTTCATAACTTATCATAGAGATTCAAATGAATGCATTGAACTAAAATGTAAAAGTAGTACATTATGCAACTTGTGAGATTTTGTAAATTCAATTCAGTGTTTAACTATATAAGCATATTTAAATAAAACAGGAAAAACCAACACTTTTATCTTTGAAACAAGGAGAAATATCATAGCGCAGAAATGAAAATAGAAGAGGAAAGCAAAGATATTAACCTACAACTCAGAAGAATTTACGTTTGTTTTCTAAAAGAGATGAAGTTTTTTTTTTTTTTTTTTTGTAAGACTGCCAATCTGCAGAGCAGTTAAGTCAAGGGGCTCCAGGATGGGCATGCAGGTTTGGAGAAGGATCTTTCACATATAGTGAGAGTAATAGGTGAGATAAGCAGCTGTATAGCATCAGAGCTAAAAAGTGAGATGGTGAAATTTCATAGAAAGTTTAATCATAAAAGGCAGGTAGTATTTTTCATGCAAAAATTTGAAAGTATTCATGTTTAGGAGAAGAGTAGCTCTAGAACTGGGAGGTAGTGATTCACGTTTACTGAGTGTTGTTCAATGGTATTTGTGATATTTTGACAGGTAAATACATCTATGTATTTAGTTTCCTGTAAATTGAAGCTAAGATGTGTTTTGTGAGGAACAAACTTTGATGGTGGGAAGGGCATATTCTAATCTGGGAAGTCATAAATTAATGGCAGTAGAACATCTAGCCTCAGGATTTTTTAAATGGAGTTTTTGGAGACTAAGTCTCAATATTTTTGTGACCGTTTGGATGCTTGTCAAAAAGTATATTGAAAAACTTGTTTTCTTTGACATTTGGGAGAAAAGCATGGGGGATAAGAAATATAGAAGTGATGCATCTGTTGAAGCTTCAGATGTGTGCCAAACAGCATTGATGTGCTTTTCTGAATATTCATGGTAATCTTATTTGTATTAAGCTAGTTTCAGATGCTTGCAAAGCCATTCTAAAACTAATTTTGCAATGTAACATGGTTTTATCTACCCTTATTAGTACAATGTCATCTGTATATAGAATATAGTTGGCGTGTGAGAGGTCCCAGGGAAGGTCAGTAATAAAAAGAGAAAAGAGAAGTGGACCAAGTACAGACTCTTTTGAGATATATCTGTAGCAAGAGAGGTCATAGTCAAGTTTCATACTTACAAAGCTACTTGAGTAAATGTATACAGTAGGCAAGGGTGTCCTGGTTGACAGACCATTTGCTGCTCAGTACAACAGCCCTGCAATTACTGAGTAAAAAGGGTTTTCAGTGCTTCATTTCAATGTGGCTGTCTGAAGGAGACACCGTTTTAAATTCAGCAATTGCCTATCCTGACCCACTGTTCTTTATGTATTCATAGTATGATAATTGACAGTTATCCATACTATGTAAGACATGAACAGGGAAGTGCACAAAATGTAGTAGTATCCATAGATACATTGAAATGAGAGACTTTGAAAAGACTGGGCTGGATTCCAAAAGAAAGTTGGAGACAGCTCTGTGCCCTGAAGGAAGATGTTAGTAATCAGTGGTGGACATGATTCCATAGTAGATGATAAGATAAGAACAAGTAATAATTTATTCAGCATAGGATAATTGTAGACTCTGTGCATGTTCACCAGATTCCAAAACACCATGTGTATAACTAAAAAAAAAAAAAAAAAATGACAGACCAATGTATAAACAATTTTCTGAAAGCACTCAGTGGAGGCCATTTGAGCTTAGCAATTAATTTAGAATTCCTTACAGACTTCTAAGCAATTCTGTGGACTCCGCAACATACTAGCAAGAAATGCAAGTTGCGTTTAATGGATTTGACCAGGCTAGGGTACTACAAGCCATAATAGAGGATGATCTGTAAATGTTTCCCTGAAGGCAGCCAGCAAGACACTGGACCAGGGTACAGTTAATCTAGGTCTTCAACCAGAAAATCATTGATAGATACAGGTTAGACAGAGAGCTGGTGGAGGCTGTGCTCAGGATGTGTGCACTTCAGATGTCCGCATGCAGTCGGTGGTGTAACCCAGTACTGGCAGAAACAAACATGTGCCTGAGTCTTCATATGTTGGCCTCTGGGAAATTTCAGTGGCATATGGGTGTTGATGCAGAGTGTCCTGGACAGCCACCAGTCACATTCTAGGACAGTTCCTTGCAGTAATGTGCAGAAAAGTGGATGAATTCATACACTTCCCAGCAACAGACAAAGAGTACAGAATTGCCATAGAACAGTTCTACACCATTGCCAACTTTTTCCATGTCCTCAGTGCAATTGATTGCATCCAAATCCAAGCCAAAAACCCAGTAGTACTTGATACCAAATGGTACATCAATAGAGATGTATGATCATCAAATGCCTGAGGTGCGCAGAACAGAAAGTGTCATCCAGGTACAATGTCATCATACATAAAATTAGCATGTGAAGGCAGCAGTACAACTGCCATTTCTGCAATACATGTACGATCATGCATTGCTTTGAAATGTATAGTAACTGACAAAACCTAATTGCAGGGGTGGTACAATAACATTGAGATGCATTGCAAATGTCATAGGGATGTGTAACAGTATGGTACACTGCACTAAAGAGTGTACAGCATCAGCATTACTGACAGCTTGGGAAGGACTTGCAAAAAAGCAACATACCTGACATGCCACAATCAAATATTATGGGATATGCCTGACCTGGGAGTTAAAACATAAGGCAACACTGTAATACACAGCTGTGTGCAACAATATGAATCAATCAGATAAAAAATATATATGTTCAGTTTTTGCAAAGCATTGATGACAGACATTATACATCAGCCATGGAACATGCATCATTGTATGGGATACAGAAACACAGATATATATGTGTGTACGCAGGTAGTTATGGAAAGGCACACATGGGAAGTACACATCAGCAGGAAGATAGCATAGGTAAACATGTAAACAGAGGTACACATGGGGATGAGGATGAGGCATGTGCAGTGTGACAATAAAATGTCACAAGTATCAATGGTATACACAATGAGATATATCAGTGTATGCGGGTATGGCGGGTTCCTATTAGTTTGTCGAAGTTCCGAAACTTCAAACACCATAAGGTTGAAACCTTATGTTCAAAGTTTCAGAACTTCGACAACATGAAAAGAAAAAAGAAAAGAAACACAGAAAACACTTGCAAGCAGGGGGGGCTTGCCCTCCTTCTTGCAACAGTTAAATTGCTGTTAGGGTTTTTATTTATTTATTTTTTTGTGTGTTTGAATTCCTGGAACTTCGAACATCTGAGTTCGATGTTCTCAGATTCAAAGTTTCAGGAATTCGACAAGGTAATAGGAACCCGGGTATGGCAGACTACAGTGAAACGTGCAATATATAAATCACTGCTGAAAGAATAAGGCAATCTATATAATGCTTGGGGGAAATGCTTGCTACATATCAACTAGCAAGTGCTGATAGAATAGAAGCAGGATTGTCACATAAAGCAGTGCAGTTGTCGATATTTTACCTAAAGTATAACAATGGCAAATATATACAACATAACAGAGCAAGAAAGCTGCCAGAAAAGGACTGTGGCATCAAACATTTGAGAAACCACTTACAAATGTAGTAGGCAGTGGCAGTAGATCAAACATGTTTGCCACAGGACAAACTTTGGATCAACTGTGTTACTATAATGCAGTCTAGGGCATCCGCACTGAATGGTTCACAGAGTGGTCTTGGCTACTCCTGCCATGTCCAGAAACACTTGGCCCATGGTGCTGTACTGAGGAGATGGTTATGGTGACATTAACAGGCTGAGACATGGTGTGGCTAGTAGGAGCAGTACTGGGATGTATCTGTCTGAATGTGACTGCTTTGTTCTGACTAGGTCGACCAACAGAAGAAGAGTGTGCAAATTGCAGCACATACAATGATATCTGAGGACCATGTGTTGGGCTACATAAAAAGGGTCTGCCTCTCCACACTGGAGGTAATCTGCTAATGTGGGTCATAGCAGGCGTGAAGAAAATGAAAGTATCTGAGTTAGAATGTCTGGTAGGAGATTTGTGTATATTCTCAAATTAATTTGTATTGTATGCCAGCATGTCTAATTGTGAAAATGTAAATATGTTTTTAAAATGTTGAGTATTTCCCTGTTTATACATTTCTAATCACGCATGATTGTGAGGGGAATTCTAAAGTACAAACTGTCTGTGGAGAATCAGATGGAGAAAAAGTGGCCATAGTATGAGCATTGCAAAAGCTGCAGCCTTATTTTTATGGGAGAGAATTCACTGTACTCACAGATCATAACCTTTTAACATGGCTTAATAGGGTCAGTAAGCAAAATGTCAAGTTACTGAGGTAGAATCTAGGATTGCAAGCATATGATATGACCATACAACATCACAGTGGGGTTAATAATGAAATGCAGGTGGATTTCCCAGGAGATGAGTGGGTTAATATTCCTAAGTAGATTTTTCTCAAGCATCGCTTTTCATGGGACACTTGAAAATCATGCTTGAGTCATAAGGGGTGTATGTGAAGAAAATTAAAACACTGTCATCTGTGTTAGCATGTCTGGCAGCAGATTTGTGTATATTCTCTTATTAACTTGTATTGCATACCAGCATGTCTAATTGTGAAAATGTAAATAAGTTTTTAAAATGTTGAGTATTTCCCTGTTTATACAAAATATTTAAAGAATCTGTCAGTGTTTTGATACATTTCTAATCGCACATGTTTGTGAGGGAGATTCTAAACTACATAGTGTCTGTGGAGGATCATCTGATCAATAGGTGATGTCATGAGAATGTCCTTGGTTGTTATGTGATTATTTGAACAGATGATTGACGGGAAAAAGAACTTTTTCAAACAGTTGATTGTTATTTTTTAAAATAAGACAGCTGAGACTCTTAACCTGGACTATAAAAGAGACTGCTGAAGTCAGTTGAATGGCAGTTAGTTAAGAGTTGCAGTCAGCTACAGTGCTGTGCAGTGAATACCCAAGAAAAAGGACTTACCAAAAACTGTAAGCCTACTTTTGCCTTGCAGTTATGTTTAAATTTAATCAGGAACAGTATTCTGTAGTTAGATTAGGAAAGTTTAGTTATTTGGATAGAGTTTTTCTAAAATGAGAGACTTCTATCCTACAGTTTAATCTTATATGTATGGTGATTGAATTCTGGTGCTTATTGAAAGTTATTGATTTACACTTTTTTAATAATTGTCAGGTGCACATGATGCTTTTGTACCACTGTGGCATTTACAAAAAAGGTAAGATGTGTGAATCTGTGAGCTTTGGCTGGTTAAGACCTGCATGATATCAATTGAATGCATAAGTGTAGCTAAGTAACTTTTATCTGCACTTTTTAAAGTAATTTGTTTGTGTTGCATTGAGCAATATCTAGCTAGAAGTTGACTGTTTTTTCAGTAGTGCATGTGGTATTTTCAGTTAAGGCTTGTTAAAAATCTTCATAGCCAGTGATAGGTGGGGGTAGTAGTTTCCTTCATTGTTATTCAGTTTCTGTCTTATACAAGTGGTACAGTGAATTATCTTCTGTTTAAACTGTGAGCTTTGGCCGGTTAAGACCTGCATGATATCAATTGAATGCATAAGTGTAGCTAAGTAACTTTTATCTGCACTTTTTAAAGTAATTTGTTTGTGTTGCATTGAGAAATATCTAGCTAGAAGTTGACTGTTTTTTTCAGTAGTGCATGTGGTATTTTCAGTTAAGGCTTGTTAAAAACCTGCATAGCCAGTGATAGGTGGGGGTAGTAGTTTCCTTCATTGTTATTCAGTTTCTGTCTTATACAAGTGGTACAGTGAATTATCTTCTGTTTAAACTGTGAGCTTTGGCTGGTTAAGACCTGCATGATATCAATTGAATGCATAAGTGTAGTTAAGTAACTTTTATCTGCACTTTTAAAGTAATTTGTTTGTGTTGCATTGAGCAATATCTAGCTAGAAGTTGACTGTTTTTTCTGTAGGTCCCCACCCACCCTCCCTGTTTTTGTCTTGTTGTTAATGTTGGTGGCTTTGAAACTGCCTGCCCCTCTTGTAAATTTGCACTTGGATACTCCTCCTGGGCCCATCTCATTTGCTCACTCAAAAAAAAATGTATCTGCTTTTACTGTATTTGTGTTTCTTCCTACTTTATTTTGCTTTTGCATCATCTTAAAAGTACTCAATTGTATTTATTACTGCTTGGTGTAACTCACTCTAAGCCTTTTAGTTTAAGCACATGGACTTCAGACCAGTTGTTTTACATTAAGAAGGTTTGTGCTCTGCACTGTAGTGGCAGGACAGGTAGCTTACATCCTTCTAAGTTGGGAACTGCTGATTGAGGGCTCAGTGTTTGTTATTCTAAAAGTGTATTAATTCTGGTTTAAGCACTTGGGCTTCAGGCCAGTTATTTTATATTAAGAAGGTTTGTGGTCTGCACTCTTGGGGGAGGAGAGGCTGGACTCTGCCCTTCTGAGCTGGGAATTTCTGGTTAAAGGCTTATAGTGCCTGCATATTTGAACTGTTTCATACTAAACTGGTACACTTTGTTTGCTGTAGCATAGACTAGATCCAGGCCTGCTGAATCTAGCTTTGTTTGTATAACTTGAGCACTAATCCAGGCATTCTTTAAAGTACTCAATTGTATTTATTACTGCTTGGTAGTAACTTGATTAAAGTGTAGCTATCATTCTAAGTCTTTTGGATTAAGCACTTGGGCTCAGACCATTTGTTTTACATTAGGAAGGTTTGTGGCCTGCACTGTGGTGGCAGGACAGGTAGCTTACATCCTTCTAAGTTGGGAACTGCTGATTGAGGGCTCAGTGTCTGTTATTCTAAAAGTGTATTTTACTTTAAAAGGTTTGTGGTCTGCACTCTTGTGGGAGGAGAGGCTGGACTCTGTCCTTCTGAGCTGGGAATTTCTGGTTAAAGGCTTATAGTGCCTGCATATTTTAACTATTTCTTACTAGAATTGGTACACCTTGTTTGCTGTAGCATAGACTAGATCCAGGCCTGCTGAATCTAGCTTTGTTTGTATGCTTGTTTGCTTGTTATTTCCCTGAAATGCTAATTCCACCTAAAACGTGGCTTTTCAGCACTTCTGTGGATCCCTAGTGACATCTGCATTGCTTACTGTACTTATTTCCTTGTTTCACTTGAAAGAAAGTTACTGTTTGTCATTTTTGCATTTAAGTTACCTGTAACACATTGCATTTAAGTTACCTGGCACTTGCTCACTAAAGCAATGATATAAGTCAGCACTAAAAAATTAAAAGCACTACACCCTCACAAACTCCCCTTGAGTACCTTGTTTCCATTGGCCCTTTTTTTTCAATTATAAAGGAATTCCCAATACTATTCTAGCATGTCCAAAGGTCAGTTGTCAATCTCCTCTCCGGTCCAGCTGGTGAATCTGGGAATCTTGAGGCAATGTTACAACTGTCTTATGTACACAGACAACCCTCTCCTCCTCCCAACAAATTCCAACACATGTGAGAGATGCAACCATATAGCCAAACTGGAGGCTAAGCTCTCTCAACTCAGTACTGGTGAAACCTGTCAGGAGGAGAAGGAAACCACACTCACTACAATTCCAGTCTCACATAGACCTACCATGACAGCAAACCAAACACATAAACACACAAAAACATACTCGGAGGCTCTAAATAAAAATCTGCCTAAGCAGCAGAGACCTCCAAAGCAGACACCCAAGCAACCGCTACCCCAAAACAAAACACATGCAACACATAGCTCACAAAGCCAGTGTGCCAAACAGTCACAGCCCTTAAGGCTAAACAACACACCTGATACACTTGTAATAGGTGACTCTATCATCAGGCACACTGACGTCCCGCTCACCAGGCTGAACAAGGAGAAGGTCACGGTGAGCTGCTTGTCGGGCGCTAGGATCCGCCCCATAACACAAGCACTCAGGTCACTCCAAGGCAAGTACAAATATGACTCAGTCATTGTCCATGCTGGTGTGAATGACCTGAGATGTACCACCCTGGACTACATGAAAAGAGACATAGAGGAGCTCTCTGAGCATGTGGCCCAGGCCGGAATGACCCTGACCTTGAGTAGCATCTTACCCTCACCAAGAATGATGCCACAATATGAAGACAAGATGATCAATTTCAACAATTGGCTTAAGTATTGGTGTCATTCAAAGGGGATCCAATGCCTGTCAGCCTGGGATGACATGCTCGACAGGACACGATGCTTCGCTAGGGACGGCTTGCACCTGTCACCCCTGGGCTTTTGGATATTGGCAAAGGCTCTTGCTACCCCCATAGTGCCTTTTTTGGGCAAGGCTCAAAAGACAAACCCACCTCCATAGATATCACAAGGGATAAGAAACTAAGAGTAATGCTACTCAACGCCAGAAGTCTAAACCTCATGATGCATGCACTCGAAACTCTCCTTAGCATGGAGAACATCGATATCTGTGCAGTAACAGAAACCTGGTTCAAGGCTCCCAAGAGCACCCCAGCACTACCAGGTTATACCTCATACCATGCTTTTCAGCCCCAAAACTTGGACCAAACCAGAAAAGGAGGGGAGTATCAATATTTGTCAAAGATACCCACACCTCCAGGTTGGTGGCACAGCACGAAGCATCAGAGACTATCCATGTGCAACTAACAATGGGTAAAACTGCCTTCCAGTTTATAGCCTGCTACAGACCACTCTCCCAAACCCAGGAACCCCACTTGGCCTTCCTGAGAACACTGGAAAATATGAAGGTCTCTCCAAACACCATTATATTGGGTGACTTCAACTACCCAAACATAGACTGGGAGCATTACTCTAGCTCCAACACACTAGCTCAAAGGTTCCTAGAATTTATAAACTCAAATGCTATGGAACAACTTGTTACCACTCCCACAAGAGGGGAAAACATACTGGACCTGATCATCACCAACATGGGGACTCTATGCTCCAGACCAGAAGTGTATCCCTCACTGGTAAGATCAGACCATAAACTAATCTCACTGGATATTCACATCCCACCCCACCCCTGCCCAGAAAACCACAGTGAAAAACTTCTCTAAAGCAAATTTCACACTCCTCAAAACCGAGGTGGAATCCTTCAAAGCCCCAGGGCCTGTGGAAAATATGGCCCAGACCGCAGAATCCTTTATAAACGCATTCTATGAACACCTTCAGGAATGCAAGGATCATGCAATTCCAAATAAAACCAAGACCCAATCCTCCAAAGGCAGACGTCCTGTCTGGTGGACCCCAGCCATAAACAAACTATACAATAGAAGGAGGAAGCTACTACATGATAGAGCAAAATCCCAAAAAGGGAAGGCAACTCTGATCAGTGTTAGCAAAAAACTACGGACACTCATAAAATCGTCTAAGGCCAGCTTCGAGAGAAAAATTGCACAGGACACTAAGGATAATCACAAGGCTTTCTTTAGTTATGTTAGGAACCTGGGTGGGAATTCCCAGATATGCTCAGAATTAGTCCAAAATGACATAAAATACACCGAACCCACAGACATTGCCAACATCCTAGCTGACAGGTTCAGTGCAAACTTCTCCCCCCCTCCCCACCAAAAGGGCAAATATCTATCCCAGCAGAGTGCTGCCCCCCTGACATCTCAGATGCTCAGGTAAGAGCCACCCTCTCCAAAGCAAAAACACAGCATCAATGGGACCAGACGGTGTCCCGGGCTGCATCCTACATGAACTCCAAGAAGAACTAAACCCAAACATAAAACTACTGTTCAATCTCAGTCTTACCACAGGATATGTACCCAAAGAGTGGTGTACAGCAACAGTGGTCCCTCTCCACAAAGGTGGTGCCTCAACGGATCCTGGAAACTATCGCCCCATAAGCCTGACTAGCTTGGTCTGCAAAGCTATGGAAAGGATCATCATGGACCTCATAAAAAAAGATATTGGGGACCTACAGACACTGGATCCTACCCAGTTCGGCTTTGTTAAGGGCATATCCTGCCTCTTAAACCTGGTCGATTTCTTTGAAACAGTCACCAAGGCCATTGATGAGGGGAAGGTGGTCCACACAGCCTACCTGGACCTTGCAAAAGCCTTCGATACAATACCCCACTTGGGCATTATAGATAAGCTCACCAGCTTAAATATAAACCCCTATGTCACTAGATGGGTTGCAAACTGGCTCAAGGACAGAACCAACATGGTTAGAATTGCTGGAGCCATGTCAGACTCCAAACCAGTTACAAGTGGTGTCCCACAAGGCTCAGTCCTGGGACCACTCCTGTTCGGTATATATTTCTCGGAGGTACAGGCCAACACAGAAGGACTGTGGCTGACCAAGTTCACAGATGACTGCAAACTGGGTGCTATAATCGACTCTCCAGCCGACACAAGCATCTTCCAAAAGGGCCTCATAGAAACAGACAACTGGTGCCAGAGCCATGGCCTCAAGCTAAATGCCAAAAAGTGTATAGTCATCCCCTTTGGCAAAAACAAAGTGCCCACAAATTACCACATAGGTGGTAATCAATTAAGTACAGAAGAAGTAATTAGGGACCTGGGTACCCAAGTTGATAGCAATCTCTCATTTGACAACCACATGGCCAAAGTGGTTAGAAAAACATTTTATATAGCCCACCTAATCATGAAGGGATTCACATCTAGATCAGGGGAGGTCATCGTGCCTCTTTACTCATCCCTCATCTGGCCCATAATTGAGTACAATGCCCCTTTTGGGATGTACCTTACCAGACACCTGCAGCAACTGGAAAGACCCCAAAAGTACCTCACCAAGAGGATCAAAGGGCTCAAACAGATGCCATATGCTGCCCGGTTAAAGAAACTCCAGCTCTACTCAGTGGCATACCGCCTGCTCAGAGGCGATCTGTGCCTGACGTATAAAGCCATGTCCAACCTGAAATTAATGGACATGCTGCACCTCAGAAAATCCAAATCCCATCGAGCTACACGCTTGAGAGACTTTAACCTCAGCACTGAAATAAATAGGACATGCTGGAGGGACAGATTCATAACCCAGAGGCTCACTTCACTCTGGAATAAAATCCCAGTCCAGGTTAGGCAGAGTCCCTCATTGACTCTCTTCAAGAGGAATCTTGATGAGTGGATGGGAGATCGTAGGTTTACCCTGGCTATCACTTCTGTGTCACTGTTAGATAGAGGCACAGTATACTAACCTCGAAAAAGGGCATAGCAAAATTAATTTAAAATGGGTGGCGAAAGCCAAACACACTCTGGCTAGGCTTATAAATGCCCTAGGGCAGATAGCCTAGTATGAACCTATGAACCTATAAACCTATGAATGAATGTCTTTGAATGACAATTTGATTATGCTTTTGCATTTGTGAATAGTGGACATATCTGTAGATCATGAAACATCTGCCTCAATTCCTCTACTGCTTAAATGATGATTTTGGAAAGTGTTATGGTGGAAGGCCAGGAAGTTCATCATGTCATCTGTGGAGGCAATGGCAGCCTACCTCCAGTAGGAATTCTTTCATTCTCATAGTGGTAGAGTCCATTGGCTGCATGAAGGATCATGTCAGAGCAAGAGCAATAGTGAGCCTCCCTAGAATGATTGTGATTACACAAAGTGTTAACCATGTTGGCTATGTCCCTCCACTCTTGGTGTCTCCAGACAGTATCACCTATCCAGGCAACAAAATTTTGGCAATGTTACTGCAGTACATCAATAATAATTTCATTTTTTCTAGGGGAAAAGTTGTCATGGTGATTATGGCTTGGCATCCCTCGAAACTAGGCAGAACCCCCCCCCCCTCCAGACTGACATCACTGGTAACAGTAGGCAAGGCTTCAAAGAAGGGTCAGGGCAATCAGTTATTTTGGTTCCAGTAGGCATTAGCATGAAAAGTCACAAACAAGTGCCTTAAGTTGCTGTTGTCTTTCGGTTTTTCCCGGTTAGGGGTCGCCACAGTGGAACTCCGGTCCTCTAATGATTGGCAATTGATTTTCACAAACGCCGAGGTGCCAGCTCAACGTTCAACCTTCAACAAAGGCATGCCCATTTACGCATGTCTTTTGAACGCCCACCCAACCGCGGGGTGGACATGCAGACTCCACACAGAAGGCACTCCCCGCACTCCAGCCGGGAATCGAATGGGAGAACCTCTTGCTGTGAGGCAACAACGCTACCAATGCACCACTGTGGAAGTCAAACAAGTGCCTTAAGTACAGGAACACTAGGCTCAAGGACCCCCCCCATCCAGAATGACATCACTATTAACATCAGGCAAGTCTATGAAGAATGGTCAGGACACTCAGGTATTTTGATTCCAGAGGACTTTAGAGTAAAAAGCTACAAAAAAGTGTCTTAAGTACAGTGACACTTGGCTCAAGAGCCCCATTCCAGATTAACATCACCAGTAATACCAGACAAGCCTTCAATGCAGGGTCAGGACACCCAGTTATTTCAGCTCTATATAGCAGTAGTGTGAAAGTCACACAGAAGTAATTTAGGTAAGGACCTTCCCTATATTGTAACTGTTTACTTAGGTACTTCCTGGATTAGTGTAGGGAACTGTAACTATTGTTGGTATCCCCTGCCTTAGAATGAGTGCAACTCTCCCCTTTCACCTTATTTTATAAATACTGAGCTGTCTCAGGAACACTTTCCATAGTGGGTTCCCTTCCTGGTAGAGCCCATTTATTTTTTACTCTACTGCTATATTGCAGACATACTCCAGTTTGTCTTTCAGTTATGAGGCACATGAGTTACTATTGAATCTTTGCTTCTGCTTGTTCCCTGGCTGCTATATATATTGCACTCCTAAATCCAAGTCTACTTTTCCCCATCTGGGCTGGCCCAGTTCTATCTCCTTTAGCATCCTCATACTGCTATCTGATACACTGTCCTTTTCTGTATCCCACTTTTATGATCTTATGATCTGCTGTTAGTTTGTAACACTGCCACTGCTATGCCCTAGATTATAAAGACATTTTACTTACCTTTTGATTATTCTGACTGTTTGTTTTGATGCAGGACTCTGATCCAGCTATGCTCTGTTTCATTTGCCATTCTTCCCCCATTTCCACCCACCCCTGAGTACACTTTCTTTAGACTGGATATATTCCTCACTATCCAAATTTCAATCTATCATAAGACCTGTAACAGCTCCCCTCCCTATTCAAATTCCAACCTATCACAAGGCCACTAACTAATCTTACCTGCAGCAACATAATCAACTCACAAATAACCACTCACAGGTCTCACTCCTCCCAACCATAGAAATTACATTCTACCTCTTTGCTCCTTATGCTATCACATGCACCTAAATTTAATTACTAGTATCCTTAGTTATATTCTGCTCTTTATGCATCTGACCAACTTCAAACATCACTGATATTCCTCAATTTCCTTTCTCATTATTACTTAATTCGAATGAACTAATAAGGCTAATCTTCTCCACTTACTTTTCTTCATTGACTCCACGTTTGCCTCCCTCCACTCCACACTACATGCTTTACATCACTTTTTCTCTCTTCTTTATAACTACCAACATTTCAAATGGTTCTTCAATCATCAGGTCTCTTTCTGCTGTTGTTAGCATCCTATCTAAAGCTATCACTGTTTACTTTCACCTCTATATATCTCTCCTACAGCAGTTTACTCAGCACTCTATGAAATCAGGAATAGCTATACCTTTATGTCTTCCTGCCTTTATTTCTCATCCTGTCTTTATTTTTAGCACAAAATACTTAACTACCACCACTCTATTCAAAAAATAAATCTCATACAGACCCCTTTTAAATCAATACACTATCTCTCAAAAATTCCACAGTGTGGTAATGTCCACTTCAATGCAGTTTCCCAAAATTCACCAATTATTCTAAATGCACCACCCCTACAAAATTGTGAATTAACTAATCCTTCTTCACCTACTGCTTCAAATTATACCGATGTACTGCCCTATCATTAAACAATCACCTATCTTTAGTAATAAAACTAGCACATCAAACCCCTCACCCTATCATTCTCCCACTTTTCTTCCAAAAAATTAAATATTGTCAACAGTATTTGTAACAAAATTACAGCTCTACATGCCTGGATATCACAGTATAACCCTAACATTCTTGCCATCACAGAAACATGGTTTAAGCCTAACATTAAAGATTCTTAGATACTCCTTTCAGGTTACAGTACTGTCAGTGATAATAAGTTCTACAAGAAAGCGGAAGGGGTAGCCTTAATTTATTAAAGTTCATATAAGCTTTCTTCCTATTCACATGACACCCTAACATTTATGTTACAGTCTATATACCACCTGGAAATAATATAACATCTGTAGAATAAATCAACTTCTGGAGAGCTAATTATACCATATCATGAAATGAAAATATTGACTTGCAAAACCTTACATCAGACTTTCCCTAAGTTAGTATGAATCTTTATGGTTGCACACACTAGATTTAAAATTACCAACAGTAAAGGTGTGATTCTAGACTGGATACTGGTCTCTGACCCAAGTAAATTTACACTCTATAGAACCTGTCCAAACTCACTTAATGACCACCTTCCAGCTTATACCCATAGAAATGCTAACCACCCAACCTAACACTCACTCAGCTTTAAACAACCCAAAACATTTCTAAATTCAATACAGACTCCTTCATCAATACTTAGAAAGCTTTTATTTGGTCTGCCCTTAAAACTCTTGTACTCCATGAGGCAGTCAATACTTTTAATATCTTATTTTAAATACTCAGTCACACCCCACTCTGCAATTAAAAGAGTGAAAATTCACCAAGCACCATGGCTCATTTCCAAAGAAAATCTACAATATCTAACAGAGACAAAGCTTGGAAAGAATGGCTTAAACTTAGAAATCGCAATAATCTGCAACTTTACGGAGAAATGTACAATATGAGTAAAAAACAAGTTAACCTTGATAAAAAGCAATATTAAAGCCATCTACAACATCAGGACAAAAATGACCCAAAAAAATATGGAGGTCAATACATACCCTGTTACATCCAAACTTAAGCAAGGAACCTAGACCTTCTTATAATAACTCACCCCTAGAAAATGCAACCTGATTCAATACCTACTTCAAAGAAAATATTACCTCCCTAATTGAAAACACTTCATTTTCATCCAGTGCTTCTACTTGGGCACATAGAATAAAACTCTATAGAAGGTTTGTTGATGACGTGATAATAGTGTGGGATGGTACATTTACTATTTTTCAGGAATTCCTGACTTATCTTGAATCCACCACAGAATTCCTGGGATTTACAGCTGAGCATTCTAAATTTACTATTAATTTCTTGGATGTTACCCATACATTCAATTCTGACAAGAAATTGGTTTCATCGTTATACAGGAAGTCCTGTTGGAAGAATACCATATTAAGTTACAACAGCATGCACCCTAGGCATGTGTTTTCTGGTATCATTAAAAGTCAGTATGTTCGGCTGAGCAGATTATGCAAAGATAAGAATGTCTTAATGAATGAAGCTAATCATTTAGAGACTCTGTTTTTGAACAGGGGATATGATGCGAGCTTAGTTCGACATATTAAGAACACAACATTGAATATTGATGGTTATAATGACAATTACAGAGCACAAAGTAATAGTACACACATTAAGAAAACATCATACGTTAACAATAGATTAGGATATGTAATTAAATATACCAATGACATCATGGAATTGAAAAAAAATCATTGTTAGACATTGGAATGTTTTAACCAGTGATGAACACATTAGATGTTTAGTAGGTGATAAGCCTCAGTTTTTGTTTAAAAATTGCAGCAACCTTAAACTGATTTTTAATTTTAATGATAATAACAGCGGACAGGCTGTACAAATGAGTTTAGACAAGAAAGGAACCTTTTCCTGTGGTAAATGCAGTATGTGCAAATATATTACTGATATACAAACATATCAGTTTCCTTCAGGTTTCTATAGATATGAACCGAAGATATATGCTGACTGCAATACCATGAACTTGATATATCTGGCTACATGTGGATCATGTGACGCATTCTATATAGGTTTAACGAAAAGAAAATTTAAAGAAAGAATATATAACCATATATATGACATTCGGAAAAAGAATGACCAAAATACGTTAGCCAGACATATTAATAATCATCCAGAACATTCTTTTAATTTTAGAGTGCTTCGGATTGTCACACCCAGTATACAACAAGGTGACAATATGAATTATTTAGCGAGATTAGAACTACAATGGATCTTTAAGACTAGTGCACACATGCCACCAGGACTCAATCAACATATTTCTTTGAAACCTATTTTACAGGCCAGCTAAGTGAATTTGAACAAGTCATTAAGGCTATATAAATACATCACACATGGTTTAAACTACTTAGCACATATCTAAAGCATAGTCCTCAAGTGTGTTCTGCAGTTTTTATGGCATTCAACAACATATATATTCATTCATTTGATTATTAATGCATTTAGGTTTCCCCTTTTTTATTCCTGATGGATATAGAATCACGATTCATTTGGCATTTTACATGAGTTGTTTACCATTATGTTTATGGAATACATTTATGTTTATTCACATTCATTCATTCACGATTGTAAAGCCACATAATTAATGTCTTTATGTCATGTATTAATTTTATATAGTCATGATGTAGAGCAACCAGTGTCCATGAGTGTCATTGATAATATATTATTTTATATTTATGCATTTTGGCAGTACATATCATTTTATAGTAAACACATATTATATATGTATTCATGAAGGCAGCATTTTTAGAAATGTATTCAACTTTTTCTTAAGTTGTAATATAAAATATGTTATATGCTTAACTAAGAAGATGTTATATGGTTTTTAAGCTTAAATATATATATATATTTGTATCAAATATTTTTTCAAAGCCTTTTAAATGTATTTTTATTTGTTTTGTAGCTAGTAGGTTGAGCGACTTTGCAATTGCCACTTTAAATTTAATGCTCACTGAATGTTAAGTGGTTAATTGATTAATTTTGCTAAATTGAATCCTATATTTATGTATATAAGGATCTGGAAGATTTATTGTGTTAGATCTGATGAAGCGTGCAGGCAGCACGCGAAAGCGCTCATCTCCTTTTTCCTTTTTGAATAAAACGTGTGGAATTTAACCTAAGACTCTGTGTGTTCGTGGAAGACTCAACATTCTATTCATACTAAGCTGTTTTTCATTGTGTTTGCTGAGTCTTTGGGAGGTAAAGGACACTTCTTGTTGCTTGATACCCTGTTACATCCAAACTTAAGCAAGGAACCTAGACCTTCTTATAATAACTCACCCCTAGAAAATGCAACCTGATTCAATACCTACTTCAAAGAAAATATTACCTCCCTAATTGAAAACACTTCATCTTCATCCAGTGCTTCCACCATCCCTCAGTAACACTCACACCTACTAATTCAGCTAACAACAATTTAGGCTAAAAGTAACATACGCCATATACCATAAAGGCTATCACTTCCTTTAATCCCCACTATCCCCAGCTGAACCTAATTTACCCTCTCTGTCCATTGCTAGCTGCTTCCACTGAGGACCTGTTTCTACATCAATGATAAAAAACATCTACTTAAACTCTAATGTTGCTCCACTGCAGCTGAAAGCCTCCCATCTGAATATTTAAAGACAGCTGTCCTTATCAGTAGATCAATATCTGAATTCTATTAACCTTACTATGAAAAAATATATACTATCACTCTTCATGAAGGTGGCATCTCATCTGATGTCTCTAACTTTTGACTTAATGAAATGTTAATTGCATCTCTCAAAAATTCTTGAAAGATGTATTCATAAGCAACACCTCCACTACCTTCTAAGAACTGCTCTTAACATCCACCCAACAGGGCTTCCGTCCAACACATAGTACAACTACTGCCTTCCTATTATTCACCAACACCATAAATAAATACAAGGACTCAGGCAAACTTGCTTCGTCTTTATTCTTTGACCTGTCAACAGCTTTCAATACAGTTTCTCATTCTGACCTTCTGTAAAAATGTCTCATCTTGGACTATCCCCTTCTTCATTTCTGTGGTTCAGTATCTATTTGACTAACAGGTTCCAATCTGCGAACTGGCAGAATACTCTCTCTCTCTTCTTGCAGGTTCCAACTGGTATACACTAAGGCTCTGTTTTAGTGCCTTCTCTTTAATAACGTTATCAACATCCTCTATACCTCCATAGGGTTCCCTATCAGAAGCCTGAAACACTATAAGCCTGAAAATCAAAATCCTGAAAACTATAGACAAAGTTCAAAATCCTGAAAGACCAAAATCCTGAAACTCAAAATCCTGAAAACACAAATAATGCTAATATGTCACTATAAAGACACTAATATCTACCAACTGACCCTGACCCTAACCCTAACCCTAACCCTAAGGTCCGTCACTATCGCACACTCACCTGACCCACGCCCTAACCCTAACTCACTTAAACCGCCCCTAACCCCAATATTTGTCACTATTGCATACATGCCTAACCTGCGCCCTAACCCTAACTCACTTAAACCACCCCTAACCCTAACATAAAACCAACCGCACACTTACCTGAACCCAACGCATGACCCAACACCACAGGGCTAACAATAGCAAAGCCACAATGACGTCAGTATGTCCATTTTGTGTTTTCAGGATTTTGAGTTTCAGGATTTTGGTCTTTCAGGATTTTGAACTTTCAGTCTATAGTTTTCAGGATTTTGATTTTCAGGCTTATAGTGTTTCAGGCTTCTGATAGGGAACTCTCCATAGGTCCAGCCTGTCTTAATATGCTGACAGTAGCACACTTTGCAACTAATAACTTGCCTCAACTCCTCCATATTATGCAAGAAGCTTTTTCCTCAGTTGATAATTGGTTCCATAATGGCCAGCTACTACTCAACCCTAAAAAACAATGTTACTGCTATTTTACCCCAAATCACACACTCCTGATAAAGTGAATTTCAAAATCTTCTCACTAAACAAAACTGAAATTGAAGTGTTCTCCCATACAAAACATCTTGGAGTGATTATAGACGATAACCTTAAATATGTCCTGCATGTTCAAAATAATTTAAAAAAGACTCACCTGAAAAATGAGAATGCTCTACATACATAAAAAAAAACATGCTTAGAAACACCACTATAGTGCACCCATCATAACTAGTCTGTAGGTAACAGTTAAAAATAAGCTGGAGGTATGTTATAATAAGGTCGTAACATTTTCCACCAACAAACAATACAGCAGCCACCACTGTATTGCCCTTAAGACATTGAAATGGCTCAAACTGCCACACCACTTAGATTATATACAGCTTAGCTCCACACACAGCATTATTCACAAAGCCAGTGACTGCTCTGCTTTTACTCTTATTTTCCATTCTCATCTCCCTAATAGACTACTTTGATCTAATGAACAACATCTTCTCAGCAAACATAAATTCCAGAAATCCTCTGGTGAAAGTCTGTACTCATACTCTTTCACTATAAAATTGAATTCTATCCTATTATATCTATATCTACCACTAACCTCTCCAACTAAAAAAATGCTACACAAAGACTACCTAAATACAAGCTAGCTCAACTCATGCACTACCCCAGGCTGAACTAGTCCCTCCCTCATTCCACCGCAAGCATACTTTGCATATGTTCAGAGAGACAGAATTAATAAAATGCATTTTGCAAACAAAGATCAAATATATTTTTGTCTAGGCTATGTTATCTAGTCATATCTACTCCAAAGAGTGTGTTTAATGTCATCTCTATGAACTGCAACTTGTAAATGCTTTATCTATTGATGATGTTCTTTTTCAACTTGTTATAGCTGTCCAAATATTTGCAGTACGTATGTATATATAGATTCACAGTGTATGAGATGAAGATGAATTCTTACTTAGTTAATATGTCATTCTTCTGTATTAGGCTTTGCAATAACTTTATATAACTGTAACCACATTAGATCAATTCGGGGTGTTTTTCCCTGGGCCACCAATGAAAATGGAATATTTTCCTAGTCAAACTTTCCCAGTAAACAAATCTCAAATAAAAATAAATAAATAAATAAATAAACATCTGAAAAAAGGTGATATGCACATATTAGGTGTCATACAGGAGGTGCATTTATTGATAGACCAATGTTTAAAGCATATGTTGATGCAATACCTTTTATATACAGTATAAAGCTATACAAAACAATCTGTGTCATGTTTATTACCATCATTTACAAATAAGCATATGGAACATACTCAAAATGTAGCAGTTGCTGAGTATATGTCATGAACTCTGAAGCCTACTCGTGCAAAGCAATTAACCCACTCTACATCTTAGCATATGTTATATATGGAGAAGTGGGACTAGAACTCAGATCTGCAGAAATGCTGAAAACTAAGAGCCAGTCATGAATGCACTGCACCAGAAAAATAAATGTGCATTCAGAGTCACATGTACAAGCAACTACACCTACCAAGTCAACATGAACCATATGGGATACATCACAGAAGTCAGTGTAGTCAGTAACAAAGATCATCAAAACTGTGTAAAAACATACATAGCTGTATGTGTGAAAAAAGCATGGTGGAACAACAAAGGCATATTAAATGAACAGTTTAGTAGCAATGATTAGATGTTAAAACAACAAACAAGTTGCATGCTAAGCCATCTTGAAGTTCCCTAACCCCATTGCATGACATAATTTCAAATATAAGAATATCCTCAATTCATACATTGTACATACAATTTGTGGACACTCCCATTAATCATTGTCATCAGCAAATCATAATATAGACATACAGATGAAATGGCAATACCTACAGATATGGGTGGATTCCATTTTAATCTGCAGTTTACCAGGGCTGATGTGCTCATAGACATTCACCTGCATATGGGGAAAACCTCCCTGGTAATAACAGACATATATCTATAAGCTTGCATATTGACAAAGGCTAACCCTAACCTTTATGTAGGTGACAAATCAATGTCCAGATACTTTCAGAAAGGAAAATGCATGAAATATGGGTTAGAATGTGCACACAGGATACTATGAACATAGCAGAGAGAGATTGAGCACCGTGGTTTACCTCACTGCTTGTTGCAGTCAGGCAGCTGTATCTAACAATGAGGCTAGCTCAGTGAAAGCAACTACATAATTAATGAGATCTAATAACATACAATGTTTTGGGGAAACACCAGTGAACATCCATTTAAGTTCTCAAATCTCAGTGCATTAACCAATAACTTGGCATAAGTATACATTGCTCTGTGAAAATACCCAATAGTTAAAGTATGGGAGCATCTGAAACACAAAGCCTGATGCCTACCAATAGACTGCTAATACTATATGAGCACCACTTTTAAAATGTGGTATTGATACATTTTCTTGTCGTACCATTGCTTCCTGTGAACTGAGTGGGACGTCAGTATATAATTTTCAGAAGGCATTTTTGTTTACCATTTGGACCAATTTCTAGGAGATGTCAGCTGACGTTGGTGTTGATGACAAAATGTCAGGCTACAGCATGTCCAAATGCCCAACTAGACTGATGAGGAATATGTGCATGTAACCAGTCACATATTACAAGGCATCCGAGTGTCAATCATAATATTGACATACAAATGCAAAAAACAAGAACAACTGGAATCCAAAAACGTACCACGGAGCCCTTGTACCAGCAACAACAAGTAGGTAGTCTTAACGAATTTATTTATCACAAACGTTTTCGCCGCACAAAGGTGCAGCTTCCTCAGAGAAAACAAATTAACAATGAGGTAAAAGTGCACGCCCCTTTTATACAAAGCAAAAGGGAAATGACAACAGGATAAGGTGAAACTCATTGTAGTAATTGGTAAACAAGTAGAAGCCTTCACAAGAACAACTTGTTCCTCAAAGAGAAAATGCAAACATTAATTCATGTTAATAATAAGCATTTCAAAGTGTGGAATGTTACCAAAGAAATAAACATAAAATTTAAAATGACATATTTAAAATTCTTAAAATATGTGGAAGAAATCATAACATTAAAGTAAAAATTCAACATAAAAAGTCATTCAAATAGCAACTCATAAAAAAGTAAGTATGATATGCAGTAATGGATTAAATCTTAGTAAAAAAGTAATGGTAATCCATTATAAGTATGAACCATAATGAGCAACTGTGTACCTTAAAGATATTATTGTATAAACAACAATAATAACTAAAATCTAGGCAATATATAACATGAGAGGTGCTACAACAAAGGCACGTCACATGAAGTCAGAAACAAAAAAATCACGTCACATGAAGTCAGAAACAAAAAATTTTGTATGTTTTAAAAAAGTCTTTATGTATGCATAAGAAAGTAAGGAATATCTACAAAGGGGGGTACTACCTTAAATAGCTCCTCAATTTGAGTACTGCTGAGATGTTACAGTTTTCGTTTAGACCCGGGTAGCAAAATGCGTCTAAACGCAGTTGCCACTCCAGTTCACGTACTTCTAAGAGTAGAGTTATTGGGCCTCCCCGGATGTTATTGGTCACTTGATCTATGGCCATAAACGAGAAAGAGTGCCCAGGGTGGTTGGCAATGTGTTTAGCCAAAGCGTTAACGTCAGAGTTTTTCTTAATTGCATACATATGCTCATAGACACGGTCCCTAAGTCTGCGATCAGTCTTTCCCAGATAAAATGAGGGACAGCAATCACAAAGAGCCAGGTATACAACTGATCTACTTTCACAGTTGAGTGGAGCTTGGATTAAAAACTTCCTGTCCCTTATAGTGTAGGTCTGCCCTACCTTCATTTTATAACACCAGTTGCAAAAACCACATGGGTACATCCCTGTGCGCCTGTTAAAGGTTTTTTTAGTTAGGTCCCTCTGTAGAAGTTCCTTAAGATTGTTGTTCCTCTTGAAGACAAAATTAGGACAGGGGCCTAATTTCTCAGAGAGGCCAGGACTCCCCAAGATAAATTGCCAGTTTTTCTTAATCAAAGCAGTGGTAGTCTGAGTGTTAAGACTAAATGTGTGGACGTAACTAATGGCAAAATCGCGTACATGGTTGGTCAGAGAGATGTCATTGGGAGAGGGGGAACACTCAATGGGTGACAGTAGTATGTTGTTAGAACTAAGGTCAAGTAGTACATGGCTTTGCAAGATAGGTTTATAAACCCCATTTGTCCTTTTGGCTGTAACTTCAAGCCTAATTTCATCAATGAGATTCCTCGGGTAACCCCTATTAAGGAACATGTTACACAAAAGTGTGCATTCGTTCTGAAAGGTGTCAAAATCACTACACATTCTAACAGCCCTAACCATTTGGCCCTTCACAATAGATTTCTTTTGTTTTAAGGGATGGTGGCTTGTGAAGTGAAGGAACGAATTACAGTAAGTTGGCTTTCTGTAAACACAAGATGTGTAGGTGTTCCCTTCCTTTCTCAACTTTACATCGAGGTAATCGATTTCTACAGGTGAAAAATTAGAAGTGAATTTCAAGAAGTCAGTAGTACCATTTAGAAACTGTAAGAAGTCTACGGCTTCAGTGTCATTACCATGGAAGAGGATGAAAATATCATCCAGGTAACGTGTGTAAAATTTCACTGTCTGCATCCTTTCACTGGAAAAAAGGAAGTTCTTTTCCCAAAAACCCATAAAGAAGTTGGCGACTGAGGCCCCACAAGGCGAGCCCATCGCTACACCTTTTTTCTGTAAAAAGTAATCCTTATCAAAAAGGAAATAATTACATGAAAGGACTATGTCCAAGACTTCTGTAACCAAGTCAATTTCAGTCTGTGGTGCTCCACAGTCTAAAAGCAGGAGGGAAATCCATTCCACAGCTTCTTGGTGTGGAATGGAGGTTTATAAGTCAACAACGTCGATGGTGAGAAAGTTATTCCCATCATCGAACGGAATGTTGTTGAAGTTGTCTAAAAAAGACCAGGAGTCTTTACATACACCCCGAAGGTCCTTCAGGTATTTAGACAAGATAGTGTCTACCAATCTGGCGCTGGGATATGTCATAGATGATCTACCATCAACCAGCGCACGCATGGGGATTATTGACATCCTTATGGACCTTGGGGATGCCAAACATGACTGGAATTTTTGGCATAGAGATGTCGATGTAATTGTAAGTTTCTATGTCAATCTTACCCTGCAAGAACAAGTCACGGAAGACGCCCCTCATCATACTATGGGTACGATGTATTTCATTGAGAGAAGCAGGGGAATAGGCAGGTGTGTTAAGGACATCGAGCATTTTTTCGTTATAGAGTGAATTGTCCATAATTACAAGTCCACCCCCTTTATCAGGTTTGACTACTCGAACTGGGTAATGGCATAATTCATCTAAGAGGGAGACTTGTTCTTTAGTAATGTTATACCGTGGAGTTTCGGTATAACTATTACACGCCTTAAAGGAATGTCTGATGTCTGCTTCACAGATCCTTTCAAAAGCTGGAGAGAAGGGTGGATGGGGGGGTTATACACACTCGGTAGTTTGAGAGAATCATGTGGCAAGGCAACTTCATTGCTAAACAGTAACTTGAAATTTAACTTTCGGACAAAGCATTTTAGTTCAATAAGTTCCTTGGATATGTCACCCATTTTACTAGGGACAAATGTGTAACCAAGGGAAAGTAACTCAACTAATTCCTCCCTTAGTTCCAAGTCTGTGAAATTATAAATAGTGAAGTCCCTTTATGGTTAAGTATAATTCTTGGACCTTGATGTAGGAAACAAGGGTTAAGGTCAGCAGTCATGGTGAAGGAGGAAGAGACACCTGCTGTGTAAGAGAAATGAGAGTTCGAATAGTCAAGAACTGAGAGACCAGGGGAAGCTTCTTCCACTTCTATCTCTTGTTGTGAAACCGTCGGTGGTTGCGGTTGCCTAAAAAACTGTTGTTGTTTTTGTTAGTATTGGTCCTATTTGTGTTGGTGTTATTATTGCCTTGATTACCCTTCTTAAACCCTTTAATCCTGTCACTGCGTCTAGGGCCTACCTCGTCCACTCCTACCTCATCTTCGTGAAAGTGAGGGCTGGCGAGACAGGGTGGGGTGCAGGGTTAGGATGTTCCTGGTGGGTACTAGTAGTAGTGTTGTGAGATTCAGAAGCCTGTAATTTAGGATATGCAACGTTATCCTGATAAGCCAATCTGTCTCTGACTAATTTTTTATTTTGTTAAGCTTTAGTTTGACAAGAAGCGTGTTAATACTAGAAAGGGTACGGTCATAGTCGAACCTGTACCTTACAAAATTCAAGTCTGCTTTAATCTCCTTGTCTAAGACATCAATCTCCTTCAGGAGAACACAAACATGTTGGTTATAATGTTTCACAATAAGCTGTAACAGGTCTAAACCTTGCTGTTGAAATAAGTCTTTTAAGTCACAAAGGAAATTGTTGTTGTTGATTAAGCCTGAAGGAGAAAAAGTACTACGTAGACCTTTTGGAACAAGTTTCTCATGAATGCACTGGTTAAAGTAACCAATCTCAAGCTGTAACTTTTAAGTTTGAGAATTTTACTGTCAAAGATCTTTAGTTTATTGGACAGTGACTCATTACTTGAAATAGTATCATGCTGATCAGCTGTACTTTCCATAGGGTTAGAAAAAACAAAATTGTCAGTATTTGTCATCCATTCAGAAAAAATGAATGGAGCATTCACATTGTCAGTCTGGCCTGAAAAAGAGCCAGTGTTAACAGCTGCAGCTATACGTAAAGAAGAAGTTGCAGGCCCAGTGGGCCAGGCAGAGTTAGTTGTATTGTAATTAACTGAGTGTTCTCCACTACTGTTAATGTCTGCACCTAATAAAAGGGCAGGAATACCATTAGGAAAAGTACCTGTAGTTGCCTCCAATCTTGTACCACTGTTGGCAAGGCCAGCAGATGTAGATGTAGAAGGCGGTGGTGCATTATGTCCATTTGCAGAGTGAAAAGGTTGTCCTGCCGGTATTAGAGAACCAGAGTTCGCCTGTGTAGTATTAGTGGCTGAAGAGCCTTGAGTAGATAAAGGTATAGAAGCTACCTGGCGGTTCCTGTTGCCATTAATACCTTCCAGTAAGTCGGCGTGCATTAAGCTTGTCGAGTCTTTCCGACAATGAAATCAGCAAGGCAGGCACATCAAGAAGTGGATTAGACTGCGCTTCCTTCACTCCAGAATTAGGAGAGATCGAGGGCTGCTGGGACTAACAGGGCTCCCTGTGGCCATGAAAACAAACAGGCAAATGCAAAAACAAGAACAACTGGAATCCAAAACGTACCACGGAGCCCTTGTACCAGCAACAACAAGTAAGTAGTCTTAACAATTTATTTATCACAAAGCGTTTTCGCCGCACAAAGGTGCAGCTTCCTCAGAGAAAACAAATTAACAATGAGGTAAAGTGCCGCCTCTTTTATACAAAGCAAAAGGGAAATGACAACAGGATAAGGTGAAACTCATTGTAGTAATTGGTAAACAAGTAGAAGCCTTCACAAGAACAACTTGTTCCTCAAAGAGAAAATGCAAACATTAATTCATGTTAATAATAAGCATTTCAAAGTGTGGAATGTTACCAAAGAAATAAACATAAAATTTAAAATGACATATTTAAAATTCTTAAAATATGTGGAAGAAATCATAACATTAAAGTAAAAATTCAACATAAAACATAAAACACTCAAATTGAGGAGCTATTTAAGGTAGTACCTCCCTTTGTAGATATTCCTTACTTTCTTATGCATACATAAAGACTTTTTTTAAAACATACAAAATTTTTTTGTTTCTGACTTCATGTGACGTGATTTTTTTGTTTCTGACTTCATGTGAAGTGCCTTTGTTGTAGCACCTCTCATGTTATATATTGCCTAGATTTTAGTTATTATTGTTGTTTATACAATAATATCTTTAAGGTACACAGTTGCTCATTATGGTTCATACTTATAATGGATTACCATTACTTTTTTACTAAGATTTAATCCATTACTGCATATCATACTTACTTTTTTATGAGTTGCTATTTGAATGACTTTTTATGTTGAATTTTTACTTTAATGTTATGATTTCTTCCACATATTTTAAGAATTTTAAATATGTCATTTTAAATTTTATGTTTATTTCTTTGGTAACATTCCACACTTTGAAATGCTTATTATTAACATGAATTAATGTTTGCATTTTCTCTTTGAGGAACAAGTTGTTCTTGTGAAGGCTTCTACTTGTTTACCAATTACTACAATGAGTTTCACCTTATCCTGTTGTCATTTCCCTTTTGCTTTGTATAAAAGGGGCGTGCACTTTTACCTCATTGTTAATTTGTTTTCTCTGAGGAAGCTGCACCTTTGTGCGGCGAAAACGTTTGTGATAAATAAATTCGTTAATAATATTGACATACACATGTACATCCTTCAATATCTGTACATGCGTACTACAAATACATATGCCTGAACATGTATGCAAATCTGTGTATGCATGTCATAATACAAGCTATTATCAAAAAGACCAGCTATTGGGGGCATGGCCAAGATGTTCTCTACATAACGGCATGGGAGTATCTGGAACACAAAGCCAGATGCCTACCAACAGACTGCTAATACTATATGAGCACCACTTTTAAAATGTGGTATTGATACATTTTCTTGTCATACCATTGCTTCCTGTGAACTGAGTGGGACGTCAGTATATCATTTTCAGAAGGACCATTTGGACCGATTTCTAGGAGATGTCAGCTGACATTGGTGTTGATGACAAAATGTCAGGCTACAGCATGTCCAAATGCCCAACTAGACTGATGAGGAATATGTGCATGTAACCAGTCACATATTACAAGACATCCGAGTGTCAATCATAATATTGCCATACACATGTACATCCTTCAATATCTGTACATGCGTACTACAAATACATATGCCTGGACATGTATCCAAATCTGTGTATGCATGTCATAATACAAGCTATTATCAAAAAGACCAGCTATTGGGGGCATGGCCAAGATGTGCTCTACATAACAGCAGTTCTTCTCTGCTCTGTCACTTCAATTTTTTTGACAGGATTTTTTTTTAAAAACTAACCTAAGAAGTTTTTTTTTATACACTAATAGATACTTCTAAACATATTCTAGAATAGTATCTAAACTTCTTGTGAAATCTTGATTTTTTTTTTCCTGTCAAAAATAAACTTGATATTTTTTGTTATCACTGGACTTCAGAATGAGCTTCTCTCAAGCTAACCATCAAGAAACTGCTCTCAAGAAGGAATTACAGTCCTTGCTTTCTAATATCCAGGGGTTATCGGTGAAAATAGACAAAATGGACTTAAAATTAGACAACTTTAAGGAAAAATGCTCAAATTAGATGGAAACTATACATGAGGACTTTCAGCAACAGAAAACACACATTGCTGGAATTGAACAAACACTGAATGATATGGATGGCAGACTACAGGAAGGAGAAAATAACATAGAATTCTTATTAAAGCAGAACACTGTATTTCAATCAAAAATTGATGACTTACAAAACATGTCACGTAGAAATAATATCAGAATCTTCAGTTTGCCAGACAACATTGAAGGTAACAACTTGGTAACCTTTTTGAATACTTGGCTGCATGAAATACTTGAGCTCCTTTAAGCTCTATCTTTTGGCATCAAAAGAGCCCACAGATCACTAGTATCATGCAAAACTATTAAGAGCAACGACTAAATCTGTGATAGTAAGATTCCTCTCATCTCATGACAAAGAAATTATCCTTAAAACAGCATGGGCTAAGGCTCCCATCAAAAGAAAAGAGAACATTATTCGCTTTGACAAAGACTATTCTCTGATGGTCATAGCCAAAAGGAAGCTCTTTTTGCCATTAGTTAAAGAATTAAAAAAAAAGTCAAATAAAAACTCACCTGTTGTTTCTAGCCAGACTGAAAATATTTCTGGAAGAGGATCATAAAATCTTTGAAGACTTGGTTGCTGCTCTCACATTTATTAGAACAAATAAAATTTGTGACAAACTTGAAGAAATGGAATGGGCTAACACAAGCTTGAAAAGACTGTCTGACAATGGTACATGGAAAACTTCTGATAAAAAAAAGAAGTTAAAGAAATGAATAGTTATTTCTTCCCCTTTAATATGTTCAGGTTTAAAATTGCTTATAGAGAAACCTGAATGATCTCCAGTACTGGTTCCTTTTTGTGGTGTTTAGTTTGTGGATATGAGACTCAGGTGAGCTTTAAAAGATGGTGTATTGTTTATATACAGTAAACCTCTGCTCTAGGGGAAAATGCATATCTAATAAAAGGGGGATGTTTAAATTATTTGAAGGATGTTTGTTACATTTGATCCTCTTATTCATAGTTTTGCATTTGGCATAGCAATTTTTGTGTCTTATAAACTGAGTGGCTATAAGTTATGCTTATTCCTATAAGTGGTAGTTGAAAACCTTAATTTTGTGGCTTAGAAGCCCCTGGATCTCCATGAGCTTTGATTAACAGCATGAGATGTATCCACACAAAAAACTGGTTAAAAACACTTGCACTTTCCTGATGAAATAGTTTAATTTCCTTTTTTCTTCATTTTGAGCTTGAAAGAGCTTGTCTCGAGCCATCTGGATGTTGGTCAGTTTCTTCAGGCTTGATTATCATGCGATCTGACATTTTTTGAACCTTGAACTTTGAACTGACATCCTTTCAACAGGAAAGAATGTTACACCAATGTTAGAAGCCATTAAAGGTTTTCAAGAATAGAGATACATTCCTAAGTGTATTTAAAGTTTGATTCCTTCTCTTTTTTCCTTTTTTTTTTAAATTTTAAAGTGGCCTTTTTTTAGGAAGATACTTTATTTGTGTTGATGTTTGCCAGGAACAATATGTGATGATGTGCTTGTGTTCCTGGAGCTCCACGGATAACTTCGTTCATGATTAGTAGGTAGCAAAAAGAATACTGTGGAGATTACTGAGTTTGTAATACATTGCATACTGTGTGTACTTATGTTTTTGAAATTGGACTAATGACTCATAGGCTGGAAGTTTGCATTTACATTATAATGAAGTATACCTCATTGACAACCTTCATCCATAACATTTTCTAGCTCTGTAGATGCATACATGTGTCTTCAGCATATGAATGCTTCCTGTATGATGGAATTCACTCTCAGATCTTACACTTTGTATTCACTGTTGTTTCCAGTACATTGTGCTTGATTCGTTTGCATTGTAAAGAAATGAGTGTAATTAACTGAAACATGACACTGGAAGTTATCTGTTTTTGTTATAATATTTCAGGTCTGTGTTTTAAACAAACAGATTGTGATTTCACGTGACATGCTATTGGATGTTAATTAGCTTATTATATTAATGCTGGACCTAAGACAGCAGATTGGAGTGAAAGCTTAACTATCATCCTTCACACAAAGCCCAGACAAGAAGACATGAAGAATTACTAATATATATTAGCTCATCATCATATTGTACTGTTACCTTTTTTTTTTTTTGGAAGAAGGAAAGAAAAAAGGAATAATGAAAAGTGTATTTGGAAAAGAGGAAAGGGTAATAGTAAGGAGAGGGGACTTCTTATGACACAAACTCTGATAACAGTTGAAAACAGACTTAAGTAAACATATAAAGTTTTGCAATTCATGGATAGGATATAGATTTATTTCTTTACACTGAGATACATTAAAATGTAATGTTCTCTATTACAAGCATTGAGGTGACTATTTTATTATATGGCATATACATTTATAGTTATACCTTGCTTTGAATTGTTAAATATCTACAAGAGTATTGTAGCTGAATTTGAGCTATATAGTCCAGTTCTTATAGCCTCTCTAATTTTATAAAATTAACTGACAGTTCTGTTTGATCGGCACATATAAATAAAATTACTTTGCTAGTTGGTCTGCTAATGTTATGCTGTTTAACGATTTTATTTATCTTCTCATCTTCAATGCAAAATGATACAACATATGAATTCTTTGTTATAGTTTATTTAATAGTTTGATAGAAACACAATATGAGACACTTGTACTTAATCTGATTCAACTTAATATAACATGATAAATACAATTTCAGATCCATATTTTCTTTACAGTTTAAATTATTATAAAAGTTGAACATTTTCATTGCCTTTTATAAGAATACTCTCAAAGAAATGAGTTATGATGGCAGTTGCTAAATAGCTGTTATTATTGGATGGGTGGTTAATTTGGGTAGTGGATGCTACTCAAATTGGAAGTTTTTAACTCCAGGAAGGGTTTGGGTAAATTCAGTTTTATGTATTTACATTTCCATTGTTTTATATAGTCTTTACAGACATTCACTATGTTTTTGTACATAAATGTCATTATAAATTGGATATCACTTGAATTATTGTTTCCTATTAGTTGTAATGTACCAGATGGAACTCTACTCATGCTATTTTTACCAGGAATATTAATGGTAAATGTATACCTAACTGATAGAATTAGCCTTATAAGTTTCTTTTGTAAGGTATTTCCATTAATATTAATGGTTTAAACAATCATTGCAAAAGGGGAAGTTTACTTAAATATCTTAAATTACATAAATCACACTTAGTTTTTCTAAAGGAAACACATCTAATAAAAGGGGATATAACTAAGCTAAATATTAAATCATATACTGTACTATCAAACTCAGAACATTCCCTTAAGAAAAGAGGAGTAGCTATACTATGGAGTAATGCAATACCTCTTCCTAAGATAATAGAAGTCTATAAAGATGATAAAGGAATGTTTTGCTCTGTCACAATTGAAATGAATAAGAACATGTATATGCTTATAAACATATATTGGATACCAGGAATAGCATTTAAACCAGATTGTCCATTTATTCAAAGGTAACATTATAATAGCAGGGGACTTTAGTTATATATTAAATGGCAAGGAAACTAACACTACTGGTAAACGGATGATTTAATTGTCAGCTAAACTGTTGAAGGATTTTATAGATTCATATCTCCTGAAAGATATCAATATTTTGCTGAACTAAACTCACTGTTTATTTTTTTTTTCTTTCTATTCTCATAGACATAATGCCCACTCTGGAATAGACATAGTTCTTATTTCCAATGAGTTGACTAATAGTCTAAATAAAACAAAGGTCATTTCTTGCCCTTTATCAGACCACAAATCCATAACCCTTGAGTTATTAATTAATACAACATGCAATATTCAAATTAAAAGAATCCCTGCATACATTACAAAATTAAAGGACTTTAAAGAATTCCTCACATCAGAAATTGGACATTTTATTACTTTAAATACTAGTGATGATATTTCTGAAATATATGATGTTGAATTTAAAGTTCAAACTGATCTGTTAAAAAAGATGTTTTACCCGAGAAATTATCCACCTTCACTAGTACAAAATATTTTCACTGAAGTGGCGTCTCTTAGATACTCTAAATATATGCCTATTCTGATGTATGGTTTTGTTGATTCTAAGAAAATGAAAAATACTGACAAGTGCCTTAGTTTCCCACTGCCTATTTCAAGAGATATGTCTCTTATTAGACAGATTATCACAAATAACTGAGATTTAGTATCTAATTCGCAATACATGACAGGCATATTTGGTACAGCTCCATCTTTTTCATTTAAAAGAACTAAATCTATGCATTTAGAGAATAGAGATTCATAGTTTCTTGTTGTACCTACACCTTCCTCGACTGCAAATGAAGGCATGTTCTGTTGTAAGAAGTGTTGTATGTCCTCACATCTATACGAGCTCACAATATACTTTCAAGCATCAAAATTATACAATTAAGTTTCAAAGACATTTTGATTGTCATACTACATCTGTAGTATATGCTGCTGTGTGTTCAGCAGGTAATGGTGTTTATATAGGTAAGTACTACATCTGTACTATATGCTGCTGTGTGTTCAGCAGGTAATTATTTTTACATAGGTAAGTACTACATCTATAGTATATGCTGCTGTGTGCTCAGCAGGTAATTGTTTTTACATAGGTAAGTACTACATCTGTAGTATATGATGCTGTGTGTTCAGCAGGTAATTGTTTTTACATAGGAAAAACATCCAGAAAACTCTGAGATAGAGTTAAGAACATTTAGCTGCCATTAGACATTTGAATACCAAAAATGCCTTAGCTAAACACACTTCTTTCTTTAATGGTTCATTTAAATGTTTAATTCTTGAACAAGTAGATCCATTTTTTGGTGACACAGATATTTTTCTTGAGCTGAGAGAACTAAAGTGGCAGCTTCTGCAAGGTGCAGATATGCCACCTGGTTTAAATGAATCAATTAACATTAAATGTGCACTAAAATGGTACAGATAAATCTCAGCATATGCATAATCTATACATACTACACAGCTTATTAACATATATTACATGTATATATCTACACTGTCATTGCTAGTTTTGAAAACCCACTACACAGCTTTTAAATATGTATCGGCATTTTCATTGCTCGTTTTGAAAAACCACTACACAGTTTATAAATATGCATGAGATGTATAGCTCAATAGCGTAGTGGTTAGAGCCTTTGCACAAAGAGGAGGCATTCTTGGTTCAAGTCCCACTACTGCACATTCCATTTTCTGTTGGAAATCTGTATATAAAAATATTTCCTGACATTTTTTATGTATAAGTTTTGTAAAAAGCATTGAAAAGTTAAATGTAGTAGTGAACGAATTATATATATATGAAGGTGAAATGGTTATGCATTCTGAGGCATGAGTACCCTATTTTAAGCAATATAAAGTACTGTTAAGCACATTTTACCAGTATTGAGCATATTTAAATCCAATTGCTCGTAGCTGCGCACCGCTTAACCAGCGCAATGTCTGTGCGCATAGCTGTGCACCACACAAACAAGCGCAATCACAACATATTTGAGTGGAGCTGCGCACTGCACTAATTAGCACAATGTCGAGCAATGTCAAGCAACATCGAGCAATGCCGAGCAACATTGAGCAACGTTGGGCAAAGTCGGGCAAAGTTGAGCAAAGTCGGTTAAACACGACCACACCTCCTTTACTGTACCTTAACCAGTCAGGTATGCCCAGTAGGAAAATAAAAAGCAGTGACAGGGCTCAAACTCAGGATACTGAACACTATAGTCACAGTACTTAACCACTAAGCCATGACAGCATTTCATAAACATGCACTTTCAACAAACACGTATCTATCAAAGGAATTTTAAACATTGCCAACATCAGCTAAGCAGTTGTGCTTACAGCTGAGTTTTTTCAAAACGGGCCAATCACAAATAAGTGCAGGAAATGAGGCATATTTATGCTCCACAGGTGGGAATACTTGCTATAACTGGTTATAGCTTCCTTCTGCAGTCAGCATGGTCGGTGTTGGAGAAGGCACTCAATTTAGAGTGCAATGCTGGGGCATTGAAGAGTCCAAAGTAATGGTTTGGCTCCTTGTCCACAATCATGATGAAAGACTCCTGCAGGGCCAGTACCAGGGTACCCAATATAAAACGGAGGCCTGGAACAGTCTTGCTTGTAATCTCACCAGTGCCACTGGTGTTCCTCAGACTGGTGAGCAGGTCAGGCATGATTATTTTGACCTGAAGCGACATAGGGAGGATCAAATGGACCAGAGGATCCAGGAATCCTGTGCGATACCTAATGCCCCAGTATTGAGTAAGTAGCCATTGTATTAAGTAGTTAAGAATTGCTATGCTTGTCTATACTATGGATAGGTATGTCTCAATATCACTGTATTTACTTCACAGCTGCAGGTGTCTGGGCTATGAATCAGCAAGCCCATGAAGATAGGCTGCAAAGGCTGTGTCATCAGGCAAGTTAGTAATTATTCTGCATGTACTGTTATATAAAATAAATGAGAGAGTCTTCAAAAAGTGTTTTAACCCAATAAATAAAGGTGTAATAATCCTTTAATAAATGTATAATTCCTGGAGTGTGTCTGTGTCATTTTCTTTGATATGTTGTTGTACTGTTGCAGTCTACAAATAGTAGTGATGTATTAAGCAGTGTCAACCCACACTTGGGTAGGCCCATATAACGTGGATGAAGGGAGTGCCAGTAGCTTTTATGCATATTTACAGCCCTCAACTGTTGGTTCATGCCCAGCATGTACAGGTTAATCTGGCACATGAGTAGCTTGGTATTGTATTCCCCAGAAATGTCAGCATGCTGCCAGAAATGAAGGGAGCTGTTAACATATAATTGATACTTTCACCTGAATATATCTAGATAATAATTTTATGAAAGTAGAGCTGTCAGTGTACCATCTTAGCAGTAGTGTGTGTGAGCAACTCTCAAAATATGTAGCAGCAACATCTGCATCTTGGACAGTTTGTATGTAAGATACAGCTCATGTATATAATGATCTAGTAAAATCCAATTGCGCAATATAAGGACATTGGGTAGTGTAATGATACATGTAAGGGACATATAACTGCAGTTAATAGGAATGTAGTGAAAACTAGAAGGATATATAAGTTGTTAATTGAGCTATATTTTTACACCCTACTGTATGTGCATAAAAATGCAATTCCACACCTCAATCAGTATGTCTAATCTCAAAACATTTGTTGGGACATATGTCCTATTGGTTTATAACTATTTGCATTTATTTCTATGCATGTGCCCTGTTAAAATGCCACAATATTGGTGGCCTGTTGCCATCAATTCAACCTGCATGCTGTTGTAATGTCCACTATTGTTCTATATATGCATGTGTTTTACTTGCTTTACGACTGTTGAAAATCTGGTGTGTTGGGTTAATTGGAATACTTCTGCATGCTGTTATAACTAATTGGCAATGCTGTTGACTGTTACTAACCCATATCTTTATTAAACTCTCCAAAACATAGTTTGTATGGGAAGGCCGGTCCAAGTGGACCCACCTGCCCCACCTCAGCTGGCCATGGCACCTGGCACCAGCAGATCTGGTGCCCAGCCTGGGACCTCCTCCTCCATTGGCCCTGTGCCACCTTCGGGTGAAAGTGCTGCAGGGGATGGGGCTTGGCCCCCCCATGCAAGCATGGGTGGAGGGCCACCTAAAACCATTCGAACGGTCCTGGGTGTGGTGCGTAGAGAGATTGAATGTTCTGTTGCAGAACCTCTATGACAGCTAGAGGCTCAAGTGGCACAACTCCCAGGTCAGCCTGCCCCTCCTACACAGCCCCCAGCACAGCCACCCTCTGGGCTGTGAAGGTGCAGTGGTGACTGCCCATGGGTGGGAACCTCAGTCCCACTGTTTCCATCTGGGGGCTCATGGGCTTGCAATTTCCAAACATCCCTTCCCGTCAAAGGTGTTCACCCACCACGTGTCATATACTGCCCCTGTATGTGTCTTGTTTGTCTTGTCTGTTTACCTCCCCAACCTACCTCCCCAAATATATCTACTTCCCCTACCCCACATTCCACTCTCACCTGAAAAATAAAATGGGCAATCTGCTCCCAAAAAAACATTTTGCCCCATACATAGCTGCCCATTTTGCACACATGTCCACTGGAAACATGAAATGTTATTTAACTGGCATTACAACGTACTTTGTTGTCCTCACCCCTCTCTCAGGGGTTGAAGGTTTCATATCTACCTCCAAATGTATTGCATATGCACAGCTGTTGCTGTTGAAGAAATGGACAGTTATGGACCTTCCCTACACCCGCCCTGCACATCCTGAGCTATTTTCCATACTGTCTTTCCCCTCTTTGTGCCCCTTTTTCACTACTTTCCTATCTCCCCATTTTTCTTTTCTTTCAAAGAAATGAGCACGGGGGTTAGCGGGAGTAAGCCCTATTAAGCAGTAGTTATCCTGTTTGTGCGGGTTTGTGCTTGTTTGTGCTTGGCTAAGCAATGCGCAGCAATGCGCAAAGCCATGCAAACCCACGCAAACCCGATTACAACTGCTTAAAAGTTCCTCAGTCACTCTGTATGTGAGGGCTCTTGTTCTGCTCAGGAGAAAAATAAAACACCTCTGTCAGTCTCGAACCCCGGACCTTGCACACACTACACAACATGAAGTACCACTAAGCGATGGTAAAAATACATCAAGTTGGAGCTTAAATAAATATATCATGCATCAGAATGAGCAAATGTAAAGGAAAAATAGGAATACCATACCACACAACTTGTTCTGTGGATGTTGAACAACAGTTGTTATGGGATTACATTACATGACTGTGATAAGAGAAGCAGCCATTCTAGCAGGAAATAATGTTACACCATCACTTTACAACCCTACACAGTATCACAGCAGGACAAACACTGGCATATCTATTTAGGGCAGAGGCATACCTCCCAACTGTCCCTAATTTTCAGGGATGTCCCTGATTTTGAAACAAATATTAGCTCTGCCCCTCTGAATCCCTTTGAAAACTACTGACTTTGGCCAGAAAGGTGGTGAATTCCACTTAATGAATAATGACAATAATTAAGAGTTAGACACTTCTTTTACTTCAGAAAATGTGTATTAATTCATATGCTCTGATTCTCTCAATGTCTCAATTTAATGGCACTAATATTTTAAAGGTGTCCCTGACTGTCCCTGGCTTTTTCTTTACTTTTCCCTGAGTCTTTTCAAATATGAACCTGAGTGGTTGAGAGGTCTGGCAGAGGCAGAAACACAGAGGTATATCAACCTTTCTGCTGTTACACACTGTGCAAATAGCTTTGGAAGGAGTTTCAGAAGCATACCCTTATATAGGAATACAACACTGAAATACAAATGGATGTAGCCATGTACTGGTAGCAACCAAATGCAAGAATGCCATGGCTCTATTGCTGAAAAACCTGTGTGGTGCACAGACAAAAAATAACAGGCTATTCTCTGGCTATCATGTGGATAGGTCCATAGTTGGGAATTACGCAGACAGACTACTTGCCTTGATAAACTGACATGTACACAACAACCCTGTAAGTCCAGCAAGATAAAATCCACACAATACTACTTATGCTCTCTGTACTTCTGCAACCCTACCCAAATGTAGAATATACCTGTGTGTGCAGGGTCTACCAAGGATGTAGGTAAGCATACTCACAGTACTGAAATGTGTCCAGTTTTTCTGAGCCACTTGTGCTAATGTAAACACTAAAAGAGCACAAACTGTTTAGAACTGAGTAAATTAATATCCACAGTATAGCAGTTCACAAACAATTCTTGTGCCAAAGGAAAACATCTCAATAACTAGCTTTGTATGGCAGTTAATTGTAACAGTTGAAAAGAAAGTATATCTTTCCATGTGTCTTGGGGTAGCATTTTGAGGGGTGAGTACATTTCTACACTGACAAGTGGGTAGTGGAAGCAGCAACATTAGGACTGAATACAAAATGTAAATCTCTGGCTACACCCCTGGCTTCTGATATAAGAACTATAGCAACTTTATGTCTTAAACAATGATGTCCACAGCAAACAAGGATGATCTCCATCTTGGAAAGCTGAAAAAGCCACACCTACATGAGTTAGAAATTTATAGTACTGGGTTGTTATGACAGTGATTGCTGCAATTACTACACAGAAGGCTGCATGCAATTAGAAAATGGTGGCCACTAATTGTTGCAGAGGCCATCACATGCTCATATGCAAATTCTTACAAAAGCAGGCTGCAATCTCTGCCAACAAACTCAATTACTCTATTGCAGAGACTGATAGAGAGAGAGAGAGAGAGAGAGAGAGAGAGAGAGAGAGAGAGAGACAGAGAAAAGAAAAAAGCAAAATAAATATTACCAAATCATACAAAGGAAAGGTATGTGACACATATGTATTTACTGGCATGTAGTATATGTTATTGAAGAATAGTCTACAAAATGTAAACCATTCATATGTGGCAGCAGTACTTCTTTATGCACAGATGTTCTGCTTAACTACTGCTATGGACAATACTGTGTGTACCTGTGGGCAGTGGGAGATACCTGTGAAATGTGTAGCTCAGCATTAAATGTCAAGGATCTGATCCATGTTATCTGTGTTCTGTACAGTAGTGTGGCCAATGGCTGTTGGGGGATTAGCGCTGACATTATATAAACATGGGTGTGACAGAACAACACATGCATGATAGTCATATTAAAGTGTAGCTTAGCATTGGCAACTGCTGTAGCAGTCTAGTATGCTCATCTAGCATCTGTTGCCATATATACCCGCTGTTGTTAGTGTGTGTTCATATGTGACACCTGTTTGTGTTGCAGCAAGGCCCAATAGTTCCGCCATGAGGTCTAGGAACTTACAACACACATACGGAGAAATATATATGTGTCATATATATTCACATCTGTATATGTGCATAGAGCAGGGGACATATTGCAACTGTTTGTGAAGGGGGGAGATATATATGTTGGTGAAGGTTAGTATGTGCATATTTGTATGTAGGTTTTAGTGTGTGACAAACAAGACAGCATACAGTGCTGGTATATGACATGTGGTGGTTAAACACTGTGGGTGGTTTGTTCAGTTTGCAATGTTAAAGCCAGTAAGGCCTGCTAAAGCTACCTGGGCTGTGAACACCTTCAATGCATTTAACCCAATACTGTGCAATTTTATGACATTACTGTACACCTTACCTCCTTTGTATAACTGATATTCTCACTATGAAAGGTGAAATTTATATGTGCCTACATATATATGTATATGTAGACCAATGGATGTATATATATATATATATATATATATATATATATATATATATATATAGTTATATATACTCATACACACCTACATCTACTTGTTGCAATAGATTCTCTGTACTGTTGACTGACTGTGATGGTCAATATGTTTGCTAGTACGTCATAGATATGTATCTGTGGGATAGCTTAGTAGGAAACTGTTTATGTCATGATATTATGGGTCCTTGCTTTGATCCTAGCAAAAGCTGTATATTCTGTTGTTAGGCAGAACAAGTGCTATTGCATACAGTGTGATTAATTCCCTTGGTTTAAACTAGGGTGTGTCATTGGAGGCTAAAGCACTACATCTATGATTATTGATTGGTACCGATGTTGAATGCAAATCCAGTGTGTACTGTAGTACTACTTGAAGCTCTGGGCCTATACAGCAAAGTATGGTGTATGTCCACATTGCTTGCATCCACTGTTTTGTGTGGTCCCTGTATTCATCACAGATTACATTTCTCAAGATTAAGGTTGTGTAAGTACTGACACACAGTACTGTATAGTACTCACCGAAAGATTATCTGGGTTGTCATATCTTTGTGTCCTGTAATTATGTCTGATGTGTGTGTGGGTATGTCTGTAACATGTCCTTTGACATACATGTGGTAAAACATATAACTGCATATCTAGCAACATTCATAGTATACTACAGCAGTATGCAACCTATATTCCCAATTGTGCACATATTTTGGCCACGGGTTTGCCATTAACAAGTTGTGTGGTATAATAGTAATACATTTACTGGACCTTACACTGATTGTGATGGATGATATATTTCTTTACACATCAGCTTGATGTATATCTGCTGTGGCTAGGTGGTGCATTGTGTTGCATACAGTGTGCCAGGTACTCTTGTGTAGTCTTATATAGTGATTTTATTTTGTTGCTGTGCAGATCATGGTTCATTAGACAGAGAGTGAGCAAGGCACTTTCAAGCAGTTGTGGGGTGAGCAGTGATAAGTGGCAGTTACAGTGTTTCACTCTCTATTAGCTTATATGTTGCTATATATGGCAGTTCAGTGATATCTGTACTGTATAATGTTAAATGTGCCATATGACTTGCTCAGACATGTTTTTGTATTTATGTCTTCCAGGGATCATGGCCCATCACAGGAACCCCAGTTACAGTAGTGCTGAAGATGATATCATTACTAGCAGTATGATTCAGCACTACCAACTCATGTTCTCATGAACCAGCCAGGACCAGCAGGAGCGTACTGCAATGTGGCAAGATGTTGTCCACAGGGTAAATGAGGTAGGCCTACATAATCAGACATATGAGCAAGTACGCCACCACTGCAGTGATCATCTCAGACATGTCCGTTAGTGTGCTGCTGATGTGCGTAGACAACAGCTTGCAACAGGAGGTGGTGTTAATATCCACCCCCCTCACCAGAGTAGAGGAGCTGCTTTTGAGCCTAATGGCACCTTCCCAACACCAACAGCAGCAGACATACACCATGATGGAGGTTGGAGCCACCCAGCAAGCACACATGGAGCATGCAGGTAACATGGCATATCTACAAACTACTGTTATCTGTATTGGTAGATCATGCATATGTGATGTGAGATGTGGAGTGCTCAAAGATATGAAGCAGCCTGTTGTTCAGTCATGATCATTTGGAACATAATCTGTAGTCCTGTGAATGTAAACTGTTGTACTGTAAGATTGCAAACACAGTACACACACAGCAAACACACAGTAACAATGCCACAGTTGTGGCCACTGATAAACTGTCTCATATCTATGTAGGTCCGTCTGGGGTGACATCAAGGCAGCGGACAGATGCTGGTGAGTGTGTTCTACATTTATTATTGTAAATAAAAAGTGCATGTCATAGTTAAGGTGTAGGCCATGTACACATGTAACACACCTACCCATAATGCATGCTGTGCATGTTTGGTGTAAGAGCACATACATCTCACTAATGTGATTAGCTGCCTCAAACACATGCAATACCCAGACCACCTCAAACAAATGTGGCTAGACTGTAGTGACCATTGGATAGGCACAGTTGATACTCAACATGCACATAACATACACATCTATGTCATACACAGAGCATTTTAACATGCTACACATAAAGGATTCCCAAACCCTCTGTAAAGACACACTCCAGTATCCAAAATCTCATCCACACATTACACATAATATACCCGAGGGGTAGAGGCCTATCATGGGGCATTTAAACTCTCTGCAAAACACTACACATTAATGTCAGAGAATGCTCCTTATTGGCCTCCTTACAAACTCACATAACAACTGGCTGTGAAATGATGAATGTAGCTAAGGTAGTACAGTTCTGGCACAGCATGATTAGTGCTGGTTTGGGAAACATTTTGGCCTTGAGTGACCACATGATGCTTCATGATGATGGCCTATGGTACTCTACCCCAGCCAGTTATTGTAACCACAGTACTACACATAGCTTTCATTACTATACACCTTAATGTTGCTTGTGCACACATATGCACCTCTAAACAATATGCATACCAGTCACCATTTGCACAACTGACACATATATGTCTGGTGATGCTATTGAGTGGCTAGGTCATATGACACACATTGAGTATGTGTAGTGTTTAAATATGCAGTTGTATTTTAGCATGCCATGTCATGGATGAGACTGGCATGTCCGCAATATGATCTACACTCACCATAAGTACCATACATTGGGTATGTGGCCGAATGGTATTCCATCAATTATCCATGCACCACTGATGATGTTGTGTGAATACTCATCAGGCATGTGCTGAAATGTGTCCACAGATATTTGCTAAAGACACAGATGCTGTAATCAGCATTGGATACCTATATGACACACAGATACACATCCAGCAATGGTATGTACATCTGTGAGTTATGGTGCACAGTACATTACAGGGTTATGAATACCTGCACAGCAATGTTGTGTCCATGTATGCATTGTGTTCCAGGGGCAGGCCCACCACCTAATAACAAAACACATGCATCAAAGCCATGTATACTGTTAGTAGCAAGGACTGTCTACACTTGCACTGCATGCTGTTGAGCAACACATGTCCTGCAAGCTGACATGTGTGATATGACTGTTTTGCTTGTGATACTGTACCCCACCATCACCTGCTATTGTGTATGTTCTGAGATTGCTGGTGTTGTGTGTGCCTGCTTTAAGGAGGAGTGTATTTTTGTGTGTGTGCAAGTGTTCATGTGTGCATGTGCGCATGTGTGCGTATGTGCATGTGTGCGTGTCTGCATGTGCACATGTGTGCATGTGTGCATGTGCGCATGTGCACATGTGTGCATGTGTGAATGTGTGCATCTGTGCATGTGCGCATGTGTGCATGTGCACATGTGGTCTGAAGTCATGTTCAGGTCTTAAAGTGTGTTTCCTGTTTTCCTCTCACAGATGCCAAGGTGGGGCTGGTTCAGTACAGCAGGGAACCTGATGATGAGGATAGGTGTGTTGAGGCACAGGAAGGTTTGTCAGGGTCTGTTGTTGGGCCACCAATTGACACTACACAAGTCTCCACCCCATCCATGCACACAGTCATACTGCCTGTACATCCATCACCACAATTGCCCTTAGCTGAGGGACAGTGTATGGTTGGCACTGGCCAGGACAGTGTGTTATCTATGGCACATGTATCAGGACACAGCAGCCATAGCCAGATGTCTGGAATGGTACCACATAGGCAGATGACAAGTGGTTCTTGTCAGATCACTGCTGGTTATTATGCCCCTTGCAGACGTGCCACAGCTCTTTCTACCACACGCATTTTCCAGGCTGTCATGGAGGCACAGACATGAATGGAGTGGTACACCAGACAGGGAATAATGGAACAGGGGGCACATAAACCCCCTTTAAATGACAGTATCCATGATCTAGCAGGTGCCATATGTAACTAACCTGAGGTCATTGATAGACGTTGGGGTGAGACATTGGATGTCCTCTACAATGTCATGTCCATGTGTCAGGACAGTGCGGGACGGTTGTTATGACGATGTGGACGTATGCCAGCAACATCAGCAGCTGAAGGTCACCATGGATGTCCAGCAAGTCACAGCTGCTCCCGTAGTACTAGTACCAGCCCCAGCAATGTTGGGGGGGCTGTCCATAGACCGTCCTAGCAGACCACATGCACGTGGCTCTGGCCAGTCCCAGCAGGAACCTGGATCCAGTGGACATATGTCAACCTCTTTGGATAGTACCCATTCTGTATTAGTACCTGATCCTGTCTGTAGCACCCCTGCCAGTCACAGGTTCCGTATCTGTGGCCAGAGACATGTTAAATGTGCCATATGACATGCTCAAACATATTTTTGTATTTATGTCTTCCAGGGATCATGGCCCATCACAGGAACCCCAGTTACAGTAGTGCTGAAGATGATATCATTACTAGGAGTAAGATTCAGCACTGCCGTCTCATGTTCTCATAAGCCAGCCAGGACCAGCAGGAGCGTACTGCAATGTGGCAAGATTTTGTCCACAGGGTAAATGAGGTAGGCCTGCATAATCAGACATATGAGCAGGTACGGCACCACTGCACTGATCATCTCAGACATGTCCGTCAGCGTGCTGCTGATGTGCGTAGACAACAGCTTGCAACAGGAGGTGGTGTTAATATCCATCCCCTCCTCACCAGAGTGGAGGAGCTGCTTTTGAGCCTAATGGCACCTGCCCAACACCAACAGCAGCAGACATACACCATGATGGAGGTTGGAGCCACCCAGCAAGCACACATGGAGCATGCAGGTAACATGACATATCTATAAACTACTGTTATCTGTAATGGTAGATCATGCATATGTGAGATGTGGAGTCTGATGTTCAAAGATGTGGAGCCTGTTGTTGTTCAATACTGATCATTTGGAGCATAATCTGTAGTCCTGTGAATGTAAACTGTTGTTGTACTGTAAGATTGCAAACACACAGTAGCAATGCCACAGTTGTGGCCACTGACAAACTGTCTCATCTCTATGTAGGTCCCTCTGGGGTGACATCAAGGCAGCAGACAGATGCTGGTGAGTGTGGTCTACATTTATTATTGTAAATAAAAAGTGCATGTCATAGTTAAGATGTAGGCCATGTACACATGTAACACACCTACCCATAATGCATGCTGTGCATGTTTGCTTTAAGAGCATGTTCATCTCACTAATGTGATTAGCTGCCTCAAACACATGCAATACCAGACCATCTCAAACAAATGTGGCTAGACTTTAGTGACCATTGGATAGGCACAGTTGATACATGCACATAACATACACATCTATGTCATACACAGAGCATTTTAACATGCTACACATAAAGGATTCCCAAACCCTCTGTAAAGACACACTCCAGTATCCAAAATCTCATCCACACATTACACATAATATACCTCAGGGGCAGAGGCCTATCATGGGGCATTTAAACACTCTGCAACACATTACACATTCATGTCAGGGAATGCTCCTTATTGGCCTCCTTACAAACTCATGTAACAACTGGCTGTGAAATGGTGAATGCCGCCAAGGTAGTACAGTTCTGGCAGAGCATGATTAGTGCTGGTTTGGGAAACATTTTGGCCTTGAGTGACCACATGATGCTTCATGATGATGGCCTATGGTACTATACCCCATCCACTTATTGTAACCACAGTACTACACATAGCTTTCATTGCTATATACCTTAATGTTGCATGTGCACAAATATGCACCTCTAAACAATATGCATACCAGTCACCATTTGCACAACTGACACATATATGTCTTGTGATGCTATTGAGTGGCTAGGTTATATGACACATATTGGGTATGTGTAGTCTTTAAATATGCAGTTGTGTTTTAGCATGCCATGTCATAGATCAGACTGGCATGTCCGCAATATGATCTACACTCACCATAAGTACCGCACATTAGGTATGTGGCCGAATGGTATTCCATCAATTATCCATGCACCACTGAAGATGTTGTGTGAATACTCATCATGCATGTGCTGAAATGTGTCCACAATTATTTGCTAAAGACACAGAGGCTGTAATCAGCATTGGATACCTGTATGACACGCAGATACACATCCGGCAATGGTATGTAGACCTCTGAGTTATTGTGCACAGTACATTACAGGGTTATGAATACCTGCACAGCAATGTTGTGTCCATGTATGCATTGTGTTCCAGCAGGAGGCCCACCACCTAATAAAAAAACACATGCATCAAAGCCATGTATACTGTTAGTAACAAGGACTGTCTACGCTTGCACTGCATGCTGTTGAGTAACACATGTCCTGCATGATGTGATGTGTGATATGACTGTTTTGCTTGTGATACTGTACCCCACCACACCTGCTATTGTGTATGTTCTGAGATTGCTGCTGTTGTGTGTGCCTGCTTTAAGGAGGAGTGTATTTTTGTGTGTGTGCTTGTGTTCATGTGTGCATGTGCGCATGTACGCATATGTGCATGTGTGCATGTGTTGATGTGCGCATGTGCGATTATGCACACGTGTGCATTTGTGCATGTGCACATGTGCGCATGTGCGGATGTGTGCATGTGTGAATGTGTGCATGTGTGCATGTGCACATGTGTGCATGTGCGTATGTGGTCTGAAGTCAAGTTGAGGTCTTAAAGTGTGTTTCCTGTTTTCCTCTCACAGTTGCCGAGGTGGGGCTAATTCAGTACAGCAGGGAACCTGATGCCACTGATACAGACAGTGATGATGAGGATAGGTGTGTTGAGGCACAGGCAGGTTTCTCAGGGTCTGTTGTTGGGCCACCAATTGACAGTACACAAGTCTTCACCCCATCCATGCACACAGTCATACTGCCTGTACATCCATCATCACCACTGCCCTTAGCTAAGGGACAGTGTACAATTGGTACTAGCCAGGACAGTGTGGTATCTATGGCACATGTATCAGGACACAGCAGCCATAGCCAGATGTCTGGAACTGTACCACATAGGCAGATGCCCAGGGGTTCTTGTCAGAGCACTGCTGGTTATCATGCCCCTGGCAGACGTGCCACACCTCTTTCTACCACACGCATAATCCAGGCTGTCATGGAGGCACAGACACAAATGGAGCGGTACACCAGATAGGGAATAAAGGCACAGAGGGCTCATAACCCTCTGTAAATGACAGTATCCATGACCTAGCCGGTGCCATACGTAACTACACTGATGTCATTGATAGACGTTGAGGTGACACATTGGCTGTCCTCCACAATGTCATGTCCATGTGGTAGGACAGTGAGGGATGGTTGAGATGTTGATGTGGACGTATGCCAGCAACATCAGCAGCTGGAGGTCACCATGGATGTCCAGCAAGTCACAGCTGCTCCCGTAGTGCCAGTACCAGCCCCGGCAATGTTGGGGGGGGCTGTTCATAGACCATCCAAGCAGACCACGTGCACGTGGCTCTGACCAGTCCCAGCAGGGACCTGGATTCAGTGGACATATGTCAACCTCTTTGGATAATACCCAATCTGTATTAGTACCTGATACTGTCTGTAGCACCTCTGCCAGTCACAGGTTCCATATCTGTGGCCAGAGACATGTTAAATGTGCCATATGACTTGCTCAGACATATTTTTGTATTTATGTCTTCCAGGGATCATGGCCCATCACAGGAACCCCAGTTACAGTAGTGCTGAAGATGATATCATTACTAGCAGTATGATTCAGCACAACCATCTCATGTTCTCACGAACCAGCCAGGACCAGCAGGAGCATATTGCAATGGGGCAAGATGTTGTCCACAAGGTAAATGAGGTAGGCCTGCATAATCAGACATATGAGCAGGTACACCACCACTGCAGTTATCATCTCAGACATGTCCGTCAGCGTGCTGCTGATGTGCGTAGACAACAGCTTGCAACAGGAGGTGGTGTTAATATCCATCCCCCCTCACCAGAGTGGAGGAGCTGCTTTTGAGCCTAATGGCACCTGCCCAACACCAACAGCAGCAGACATACATGATGATGGAGGTTGGAGCCACCCAGCAAGCACACATGTAGCATGCAGGTAACATGACATATCTATAAACTACTGTTATCTGTATTGGTAGGTCATGCATATGTGAGATGTGGAGTGTGTTGTTGTTCAATACTCATCATTTGGAACATAATCTGCAGTCCTGTGAAGGTAAACTCTTGTTGTACTCTAAGATTGCAAACACACAGTAGCAATGCCACAGTTGTGGCCACTGACAAACTGTCTCATCTCTATGTAGGTCCCTCTGTGGTGACATCAAGGCAGTGGACAGATGCTGATGAGTGTGTTCTGCATTTATTTTTGTAAATAAAAAGTGCATGTCATAGTTAAGGTGTAGGCCATGTACACATGTAACACACCTACCCATAATGCATGCTTTGCATGGTTGGTGTAGGAGCACGTACATCTCACTAATGTGATTAGCTGCCTCAAACACATGCAATACCAGACCATCTCAAACAAATGTGGCTAGACTTTAGTGACCATTGGATAGGCACAGTTGATACTCAACATGCACATAACATACACATCTATGTCATACACAGAGCATTTTAACATGCTACACATAAAGGATTCCCAAACCCTCTGTAAAGACACACTCCAGTATCCAAAATCTCATCCACACATTACACATAATATACCTGAGGGGTAGAGGCCTGTCATGGGGCATTTAAACACTCTGCAACACACTACACATTCATGTCAGGGAATGCTCCTTATTGGCCTCCTTACAAACTCATGTAACAACTGGCTGTGAAATGGTGAATATAGCCAAGGTAGTACAGTTCCAGCACAGCATGATTAGTGCTGGTTTGGGAAACATTTTGGCCTTGAGTGACCACATGATGCTTCATGATGATGGCCTATGGTACTATACCTCATCCAGTTATTGTAACCACAGTACTACGCATAGCTTTCATTGCTGTACACCATAATGTTGCATGTGCACACATATGCAACTCTAAACAATATGCATACCAATCACCATTTGCACAACTGACACATATATGTCTTGTGATGCTATTGAGTGGCTAGGTCATATGACACACATTGGGTATGTGTAGTGTTTAAATGTGCAGTTGTGTTTTAGCATGCCATGTTATGGATGAGACTGGCATGTCCGCAATATGATCTACACTCACCATAAGTACCGTACATTGGGTATGTGGCCGAATGGTATTCCATCAATTATCCATGCACCACTGAAGATGTTGTGTGAATACTCATCATGCATGTGCTGAAATGTATCCACAATTATTTGCTAAAGACACAGAGGCTGTAATCTGCATTGGATACCTATATGACACGCAGATACACATCCAGCAATGGTATGTACACCTGTGAGTTGTGGTGCACAGTACATTACAGGGTTATGAATACTTGCACAGCAATGTTGTGTCCATGTATGCATTGTGTTCCAGGGGGAGGCCCACCACCTAATAACAAAACACATGCATCAAAGCCATGTATACTGTTAGTAACAAGGACTGTCTACGCTTGCACTGAATGCTGTTGAGCAACACATGTCCTTCATGCTGACATATGTGATATGACTGTTTTTCTTGTGATACTGTACCCCACCTTCACCTGCTATTGTTTATGTTCTGAGATTGCTGGTGTTGTTTGTGCCTGCTTTAAGGAGGAGTGTATTTTTGTGTGTGTGCATGTGCACATGTGTGCATGTGCGCATGTGTGCATGTGCGCATGTGTGCATGTGCGCATGTGGTCTGAAGTCATGTTCAGGTCTTAAAGTGTGTTTCCTGTTTTCCTCTCACAGGTGCCGAGGTGGAGCTGGTTCAGTACAGCAGGGAACCTGATGTCACTGAGACAGACAGTGATGATGAGGATAGGTGTGTTGAGGCACAGGCAGGTTTGTCAAGGTCTGTTGTTGGGCCACCAATTGACAGTACACAAGTCTCCACCCCATCCATGCACACAATCATACTGCCTGTACATCCATCATCACCATTGCCCTTAGCTGAGGGACAGTGTATGGTTGGCACTGGCCAGGACAGTGTGGTATCTATGGCACATGTATCAGGACACAGCAGCCATTGCCAGATGTCTGGAATGGTACCACATAGGCAGATGGCCAGGGGTTCTCATCAGAGCACTGCTGGTTATCATGCCCCTGGCAGACGTGCCACACCTCTTTCTACCACACACATGTTCCAGGCTGTCATGGAGGCACAGACACGAATGGAGCGGTAAACCAGACAGGGAATAAGGGCACAGAGGGCTCATAACCCTCTGTAAATGACAGTATCTGTGACCTAGCAGGTGCCATATGTAACTATGCTGAGGTCATTGATAGACGTTGGGGTGAGACATTGGATGTCCTCCACAATGTCATGTCCATGTGTCAGGACAGTGTGGGATGGTTGAGATGTCGATGTGGATGTATGCCAGCAACATCAGCAGCTGGAGGTCACCACGGATGTCCAGCAAGTCACAGCCGCTCCTGTAGTGGCAGTACCAGCCCCAGCAATGTTGGGGGGCTGTCCATAGACCATCCTAGCAGACCACGTGTACATCGCTCTGGCCAGTCCCAGCAGGGACCTGGATCCAGTGGACATATATCAACCTCTTTGGATAGTACCCAATCTGTATTAGTACCTGATACTGTTTGTAGCACCCCTCTCAGTCACAGGTTCCGTATCTGTGGCCAGAGACGGTGATCTGTAAAGCCTGTCAGGTACAGTCTGTAGCTGTCTCACAAATCCTCGTATATGGCAGCCACATGGTGGAACTGTGGGCATGCAAGACACACACATAAACCAGAAACCTAGGGCAAACACATACCCGCACACATTACATCAACATTGGCCCATAACAGTACTCATGGCTCTCACACACATACTCACACACACATGTCGATTGTATGGCTCAGTGTAGGCCTCTGTCACACCAACAACACACCGTGTGCATATTATGAAACCTGTGCTACCTCCTGTTATCTGTAACATTGATGCAGGAACAGGCTAACATGGTACTGATGCACAGGGTGACTTTAATAAAGTATAGCAAGGGTTGGATGTGTAGCATGTTGTCAGCAGTAAAATGTAATGATATCCTTGAAGGTGTAGATGAGCAGGAATGATGCATTAAAGCTGTAATTAGCAATGTTGTATTGTTTTCACCAGTGTTTATTCCAATTGTGTTTTGTTTGCCCATGTGCCACTTGGCTCATGTGTGTAGTTGTGTCAGCCTGCATTTTACAGTGGACAGTAAGTGTGGGGTGTGTGCAAATCAGGTTTGCAAGTGTCCATTTGTGAACATGGTGGAGGTGCACTGTATGCATGTACATGCATATTGGACACATGGGCAGGGAGACATGCCCTGTATTGGCCAGTGTTAACACTCCATAGTTTCTACTGGTGGCCAGTATGCATTGTACTACACACATTTTAGAACTTGAGCATGCATGTGTGTGTATGACATGGGTTGACACTGTGCTTTGGGTGATGCTGTTGTTGCTATCTGTCATTGGTTTGCATTACTAAGGTTAACACTGTCCCAGCTGCATAATCCTTTAGTAATGCACACTGTTCACCTACAGGGTTGCATGGACCGTGCTATCACAAACACAAGAAATTCTCACTTATACAGTAAAAGTGCATTAGTTTCATGGACCCCTGCCATAAACTAAATATATAATAGAAGGTGTGAAGTTGTACCAAAAAGGAGTTACATAGCAAGAAGGGATAACCTCTCTGGTCAGTATCATTGGTAAAATACAGTCCCTCAATAAACATACAAGGCAAGCTTCAAAATACAAAATGGCAAGGATTACAAAGACAACACTAAAGCTTTCTTTAGTGTTGTTTATAATCTAAAGGGGAAATCTCAGATCGGGTCACAGTTAATGTAAATGGTCACAGAGTATACTTATCTGACTGACATTACCAATTCCTTGTCAGACAGTTTGAATGCAGATTTCACCACCCTGTCGTTACACAAGGGTCACATTTCCAGACCTGAAGAATGTAAAACCTGATGATTCACAGACACTCTAGTTAAAACATCTCTTTACCAATGTCCAAACCACAGTGGCAATGGTACTGGACAGTGTCCCTGGCTGTGTCATACACAAGCTGACATATGAAGTCACCACTCACCTAAACACTCTGTCCAGATGCAGCCTCTATACAGGTTACATACTTGTGGAATGACGCATGGTAATGGTGTTCACAGTCCACAAGGGTTGAGCTACAACATCTTCTTCTTCTTCTCCTTTCAGATGCTCCCATTAGGGGTCACCACAGTAGATCATCTGTTTACATTTCTTCCTGCCCTCTGCATATTGCACTGTCACACCATCCACCTGCATGTCCTCTCTCACCACAGCCATAAACCTCATCTTAGGCATTCCTCTTTTCCTGTTACCTGGCAGCTTCATCCTTAACATCTATTTCACAATATACTCTGCATCCCTCCTCAGCACATGTACAAACCAACTTAATTCTGCCTATCTGGCTTGGTCCACTAACCTTCAAACCTGGCCTGACCCTCTCATATACTTATTCTTAAACCTGTCTACCCTTGTCACACCCAGTGCAAATGTTAACATAAATTGATTAAGGGTAGAACTACAACAGATCCTGGAAACTCTCACCGTATAAGCCAGACAAATGTTATCTGGAAGGCTATGGAGCACAGCATTATGGAACTCATTAACAGAGACATTATGAACCTGCAAACACTGCACCATACCCACTTAGGTTCTCTAAAGGCCATATCATGGCTACTACACCTAATAGACTTCAAGCCAGTTAACAAAGCTATAGGTGAGGGAGGGGAGGACAACACAGCCAAGCTATAGCTCACCAGCAATTCATACCTATCCCACATTCTGGTATTATACATAACCTCAACAGACTGACCATAAACGATTGTTAGATGATGGCTTGACAACTGATGCACAGATGTAGGACACACAGTAACATTTGCAGCTTCAATGTACTATTCTATGCCAGTAATAAGTGGTATTTACCTGCACTCAGTACTGGGACCACTCCTGTTTGGCATATAGCTTTCTTAGGTACAAGCAAACAGAGTAGGGATATGTCTGCCCATGTTTGATGAAAATGCATATTGTGGGCTATAATTTATTTTCCAGATGACACACACATCCTCTGAAAGAGTATCATAGAGACAGATACCTGGTGTCAAACTCATGCTGTAAAGCTATAAGCCAAAGAAAGCATAGTTATCCACTTTTAGAAAACAAAGTATCCCCAGAGTACCACATAGATAGTAGCCCCCAAAATGTGGAACAGGTACTAATGTATACATAGAGCCAAGTGTTTAGTCATATCTCCTTTGATAATTACATTACCAAAGGGTTTTGGAAATACCTCTGTGGAGCACATAAGCAATAAAGGGTTTGCATGCAAATCCACAGAGGTTGTTGCACACCTATAACGATTAGTCATCTTTGCCAGACTTTGCTTGTTTTGGAACAGGTTTCAAATATACCTCAAGCATAAACCCTCACTCACACTCTTCAATAGAAACCGTGATGAGTGGATGTGAAACAGAAGACATAGCCCAGGGATCACTGCAGTGGCTAAGCTTGTCACAAGCATACAGAAGTGACCTAATGTCTGGAAAGTGCCAGCACGCTCTGGCAAAGATAACAGATGCGTTCATGGATAAAGCAGAGTACCCACCTATGAAATAATTGAGGTCACAAGTATGTATATGAATTTGCCTCACAGCTACCTTACATGTGTAATGCACATACAGTTGTCATTGTGATATATCATACACTAGAAAAATCAAAACCTACTACACATTGACCAACAGTGTCACACACAGTCAGCATGTGCAAGATTCAAACTCCTTTCTACCTACATTATGATACTACAGCAGTTTGCATTTATACAACACACTATGCACATTAGTGGGGTTTTACCTTTCCACAGGTATATTTGTAGGATGTGACCTCATCAGACTTGACAAAGATGAGTATACCACTTTTAAGGGGTGTGAGTAGTCTCCAAAAGTGTCGCTTCTTTCTAGGGAAAGACACACACTCAGCAAGTGGAGGATTCAAGCCACTACCTAATTACATTATGAAACTACAGCAGTATGCATTTACACAATGCGCTACACACATTACAGGGATTGCTTCTTTCCACAGGTATATTTGTAGGATGGTGACATCATCAGACTTTACAAAGATGAGTATACCACTTTTAAGGGGTGTGAGTAGTCTCCAAAAAGGTTGCTCTTCTGCAGCGAGATGCACACATTCAGCAAGTACAGGATTCAAACCCCTATTTAACTAGGTTATGATATTACAGTAGTCCACATTAACACTATGTGCTATGCGCATTACTATGAGCTTTACTTTCCACAGGTATATTTGTAGGATGATGACATCATCAGACTTGACAAAGATGAGTATACCACTTTTAAGGGGTGTGAGTAGACTCCAAAAAGGTTGCTCCTCTCTAGGTAGCGACACACTCTCTCCCACATACAATTGGCAAGTGCAGTATTCGAACCCCTACTTAACTACATTATGACACTACAGCAGTACACATTAACATGATGCACTACACACATTATTGAGATTTCATCTTTGCAGAGGTATATTTGTAGGATGGTGACATCATAACACTTGCCAAAGATGAGTATACCACTTTTAAGGGGTGTGAGTAGTCTCCAAAAAGGTTGATCTCTCCACAGGGAGAGACAGACACACACACACACACACACACACACACACACACACACACACACACACACACACACACACACATTTGGCAAGTGCGGTGTTCTTAATCCAAACTAAGTACGTCTTTACACTTCAGCAAGCAATATGGAGTTACAGGGTGCAATACAGACATTAATTGCTGAAAGTTTGCCCGAAGTATTTTTTCACATTTGCTAACCTCAGCAGGCTTATCATACTAAGTGTATTGTGAGTGTATTGTATGCATAGGCCATGACCATATCATATATGGGTTGATGCACCACATGCTGGCACACATAGGGTCAAACTGGTGGCTAAGATCTGTCAACCCAATACTGGACAATACAGTCAGGAGGAGTAGGGTCATACAACCACAACACCAACTGTCTCACATAGACCTACAATATAAGCACCAGCAAAACACACACATAAATACACATTACCATATTTGGAGAATACAAATAGTAATCTGAAAAAGAGAGAGTGTCCTCCTAAGCAGACAAGCAAGCAGCATGCACCTCCAAGCACACACCAGAAAACACATAATACACCAAAGCAATGTGCCTCACAACAGGCCTTAAGGCAAAACAACATACCCAACACACTAGTAATAGGTGACTTCATAGTGAGGCACACGGATGTTCCACTCACTCGGCTGGACAAGGGGAGGGTTACTGTCAGTTGTCTGTCAGGTGCTATAATCTGCCACATAACACAAGCACTTACATCACTCCTGAACAGGTACAGATATGACATGTTCTTTGTACATGTCAGTGTGAATGATCTGAGACATACCTCCCAGGACACCATGACAAGAGATATATATTTGCTCTATGATCATGTAGCCCAGGCTGGTATGACCCTGACCTTGAGTAGCATCTTACCTTCACCTACATGATACTGCAATATAACAGAAAGATGATAAACTTCAACAATTGGCTGAGCTTCTGGTGTCATTAAAAGGGGATCCATTCTCTGTCTGCCTGTGATGACATGATAGACAAGCCTCATTGCTTCACTACAGATGGTTTGCACCTGTCGCTCCTATGCTTCTGAATACTGGCCAAGGCTCTTGCTGTCCTCATATTACCTTTTTAGGCAAGGCTCAAAGGTTCATAGGTTCATAGTTTCATAGATAGGTACTAGGCTATCAGCCCTGGGGGAAATACAAGCCCAGCCAAAAAGGTACCCTGGCTTTTGCCACCCAAGAAATGTATTTTCCTGTGCCACTGTTGAGCAGAGACATAGAAGTGATCCCCAGGTTGAATTTCCTATTTCCCATCCAATCATCAAGATTTTTCTTGAAGAGTGCTAATGAAGAGCTTTGTTTGATATAGATAGGTAGTTTATTCCAGAGTATGGGAAGTCTCTGGAAAAGGAATCTATCCCTCCAGCACGTCCTGTTTATTGCTGTGCTGAGGTTTAATTCACTGGAGCGTGTGGCTCTAAGAGATTTGGTTTTCTTGAGGTGGAGCATGTCCATTAATTCCGGGTTGGACATGGCCTTATACATCAGGCATAGATCACCTCTGAGCAGGCAGCAAGCAATCAAGTAGAGCTGGAGTTTCTTTAGTCGAGCTGCACAGGGCATCTCTTTGAGGCCCATGATCCTCTTGGTGAGGTACTTCTGTGGTCTTACCAGCTGTTGCATGTGCCGATTAGGGTACATACCAAATGGGGCACTGTACTCTATTATGGGCCTAATGAGTGATGAGCAGAGGGGCACAATGACCTCTCTTGATCTAGAGGTGAACCCTTTCGTGATTAGGTGGGCTACATAAAAGGAATTTCTAACCACTTTGGCAATGTGATTATCAAAGGAGCGGTTACTATCTACCTGGGTCCCCAGGTCCCTAATTACATTTTCCATATCTAGTGGATTACCACCTATGTGGTAATTCGTGGGCACTTTGTTTTTCCAATGGGGATGACTATGCATTTTTTGGCATTCAGCTTGAGACCATGGATTTGACACCAGGTATCTGTCTCTGTAAGACCCTTCTGGAGGATGTCTTTGTCAGCTGGAGAGTCGATTATGGACCCCAGTTTGCAGTCATCTGCAAACTTGGTCAGCCATAGTCCTCCCATGCTTGCCTGTACCTCAGAGAAGTATATACTGAACAGGAGGGGTCCCAGGACCAAGCCCTGTGGGACGCCACTTGTGACTGGTTTAGAGTCAGACATGGCACCCGCAACTCTGACCATTAGGGATAGGACGCCCCTGTGTAGGTCCTGCGGTAGTGCTGCTCGTTCTTCACCACTTGCTCCATACCAGAAAATTGTCTTCAGAAGATCCCCCCTTTCATCACTAGCCTAAGGAATAACTCCTGCCAATACATCTGACTCTTCTCTGGAAGCTACTGGTTATTGTTGGACTTAGATACTACTGAAGACTGCCCTTGAGTAACCTTTAGAATCTCCATACCAGAAAATTGTCTTCAGAAGATCCCCCTTTCATCACTAGCCCTAAGGAATAACTCCTGCCAATACATCTGACTCTTCTCTGGAAGCTACTGGTTATTGTTGGACTTAGATACTACTGAAGACTGCCCTTGAGTAACCTTTGGGAATCTCCATACCAGAAAATTGTCTTCAGAAGATCCCCCCTTTCATCACTAGCCTAAGGAATAACTCCTGCCAATACATCTGACTCTTCTCTGGAAGCTACTGGTTATTGTTGGACTTAGATACTACTGAAGACTGCCCTTGAGTAACCTTTGGGAATCTCCATACCAGAAAATTGTCTTCAGAAGATCCCCTTTCATCACTAGCCTAAGGAATAACTCCTGTCAATACATCTGACTCTTCTCTCTGGAAGCTACTGGTTATTGTTGGACTTAGATACTACTGAAGACTGCCCTTGAGTAACCTTTGGGAATCTCCATACCAGAAATTGTCTTCAGAAGATCCCCCTTTCATCACTAGCCTAAGGAATAACTCCTGCCAATACATCTGACTCTTCTCTGGAAGCTACTGGTTATTGTTGGACTTAGATACTACTGAAGACTGCCCTTGAGTAACCTTTGGGAATCTCCATACCAGAAAATTGTCTTCAGAAGATCCCCCCTTTCATCACTAGCCTAAGGAATAACTCCTGCCAATACATCTGACTCTTCTCTGGAAGCTACTGTTTATTGTTGGACTTAGATACTACTGAAGACTGCCCTTGAGTAACCTTTGGGAATCTCCATACCAGAAAATTGTCTTCAGAAGATCCCCCCTTTCATCACTAGCCTAAGGAATAACTCCTGCCAATACATTATCCAGGGTATGTGACTTGAGTACACTTAAACCCCCCTTGATAACCTGGGGGTTATAACCCGAAAATTTTCTTCAAAATTTCTACTTTGTCAAGGGTACTCCTGCCTCTTGATTTCTGAAGCAACCTTTTTGTTACTTAGATACCCAAGCTGCCCTTATTAAACCCTTTTTGGGGAACTCCCAAAGGAAAAGGTTTTATTTTCAATTTGTAAAGGAAAAACCCTGCAAAAACACCAAGGTACTGGTTTTGCCCAAAATTATCCCGCCCTTGAGAACCGGGGGTATCCAGAAATTTTCCATTTTCCCTTTTTTATCAAGGAATTTTCTAAATCATGACTTTTTGAATATGGTTTTTGTTTACTTAGATATTGGGGAAAACTGCCCCAATACCTGGATGGGTGTTTTTTTCTGGTTTTAAAATTTCCCACTTCCTGAATTTGGTTTCTTGAGGTGCAGATTTGGGAAACCTTTACAACGAGTACTCACCCAGCCAGTGCCCTTTTTCATAGGTGGCAGACTACAGGGCAATATCTTTGAGGGCCCCCTCCCAATCTGATGAATTTTTGGCTTAGTTTCCAAAAAAATTGGGGCCTCAAATGGGCAAATATCTATTAATGGGCCTAATTTAAAACCAAGGAAATTACCTCCTATTTTAAATTTCCTGTTAAAGCTCTAAAAGGGTTTCTAACTTTTTGGGTGTGATTTCCCAGGTTTTCTACTGGTCCCGTCAATTCCCCCTCCTGATCTACATTTACAGTACTTTTAAAAGAAAACTTCCCTTTGCTTCCCTTCCCCCTTTCACCATTTGTAACCCTCAGTTCATTGTCTGAAGTCAAAATTCAACCTTTGCTCAACTCCAAATCTTACCTTCACCTACATGATACTGCAATATAACAGAAAGATGATAAACTTCAACAATTGGCTGAGCTTCTGGTGTCATTAAAAGGGGATCCAGTCTCTGCCTGCCTGTGATGACATGATAGACAAGCCTCATTGCTTCACTACAGATGGCCAAGGCTCTTGCTGTCCCCATATTACCTTTTTTTAGGCAAGGCTCAAAGGTTCATAGGTTCATAGTTTCATAGATAGGTACTAGGCTATCAGCCCTGGGGGCTATACAAGCCCAGCCAAAAAGGTACCCTGGCTTTTGCCACCCAAGAAATGTATTTTCCTGTGCCACTGTTGAGCAGAGACACAGAAGTGATCCCCAGGGTGAATTTCCTATTTCCCATCCAATCATCAAGATTTTTCTTGAAGAGTGCTAATGAAGAGCTTTGTTTGATATAGATAGGTAGTTTATGCCAGAGTATGGGAAGTCTCTGGGACAGGAATCTATCCCTCCAGCATGTCCTGTTTATTGCTGTGCTGAGGTTTAATTTACTGGAGCGTGTGGCTCTAAGAGATTTGGTTTTCTTGAGGTGGAGCATGTCCATTAATTCTGGGTTGGACATGGCCTTATACATCAGGCATAGATCACCTCTGAGCAGGCAGTAAGCAATCGAGTAGAGCTGGAGTTTCTTTAGTCGAGCTGCACAGGGCATCTCTTTGAGGCCCATGATCCTCTTGGTGAGGTACTTCTGTGGTCTTACCAGCTGTTGCATGTGCCAATTAGGGTACATACCAAATGGGCACTGTACTCTATTATGGGCCTAATGAGTGATGAGCAGAGGGGCACAATGACCTCTCTTGATCTAGAGGTGAACCCTTTCATGATTAGGTGGGCTACATAAAAGGAATTTCTAACCACTTTGGCAATGTGATTATCAAAGGAGCGGTTACTATCTACCTGGGTCCCCAGGTCCCTAATTACATTTTCCATATCTAGTGGATTACCACCTATGTGGTAATTCGTGGGCACTTTGTTTTTCCAATGGGGATGACTATGCATTTTTTGGCATTCAGCTTGAGGCCATGGATTTGACACCAGGTATCTGTCTCTGTAAGACCCTTCTGGAGGATGTCTTTGTCAGCCAGAGAGTCGATTATGGACCCCAGTTTGCAGTCATCTGCAAACTTGGTCAGCCATAGTCCTCCCATGCTTGCCTGTACCTCAGAGAAATATATACTGAACAGGAGGGGTCCCAGGACCAAGCCCTGTGGGACGCCACATGTGACTGGTTTAGAGTCGGACATGGCACCCGCAACCTTGACCATGTGTGTTCTATCTGTGAGCCAGTTGGCCACCCATCTCATGACATAGGGGTTAATGTTCAAGCTGGTAAGCTTGTCTATGATGCCAGAGTGGGGAATGGTGTCGAAGGCCTTAGTGAGGTCCAGGTAGGCTGTTTGGACTACCTTCCCTTCATCTATGGCTTTGGTAACTGTTTCAAATAAGTCAACTAGGTTTAGGAGGCAGGATCTGCCTTTAACAAAGCCGAATTGGATAGGGTCCAGTTTCTGGAGGTTCCCAATGTCTCTGTTTATGAGTTCCATGATAATTCGTTCCATAGCCAGGCTGGTCAGGCTTATAGGATGATAGTTCCCAGGTTCTGTTGTGGCACCACCTTTGTGGAGTGGGATGACTGTTGCTGTATGCCATTCTTTGGGTACATAGCCTGTGGTAAGGCTGAATCTGAACAGTGAATTTAGGTGAGGGTTTAGTTTCTTTTGGAGCTCATGTAAGACACGGCCTGGGACACCATCCAGTCCCATTGATGCTGTGTTCTTAGCTTTGGAGAGGGCTGTTTTTACCTGCATGTCCTTGATGTCTGCAGCTCTGTATTCTTCTGGGATGGACCCAGGCCCTTTTGGGTTTGAGGGGGGGGTGAAGTTTGCACTGAACTTGTCCGCCAGGATGTTGGCAATGTCAGTTGGTTCAGTGTATTTTTTGCCATTTAGCAGTAGCTCAGAGCATATCTGAGAGTTGCCACCTACATGTTTGATATAGCTAAAGAAGGCTTTGTGGTTATCTTTAGATTCCTTGGCAATTTTTCTTTAGAAACTGGCCTTGGATGATTTTATGAGCAATCGTAGTTTCCTGCTAATAATGATCAGTGATGCCTTTCCTTTTTGGAATTTTGCTCTATCATGTAGTAGTTTCCTCCTTCCGTTGTATAGCTTATTTATGGCCAAGGACCACCAGACTGGTTTCCTCTTTTTGGTTTCTTCTTGGTTTTACTTGGGATGGCTCAATCCATGCATCCCTGTAGATGCTCATAGAATGCACTTGTAAAGGATTCTGCAGATTGGATAGCATTATCCTGTAGCAAGGGGGATTTGAAACTTTCCACTTTGGTCTTGAGAAGTGTGAAGTTTGCTTTTGAAAAGTTTTTCACAGTGGTTTCCTTGACAGGGGGTGGGGTTGGGATGTGGATGTCCAATGTGATTACTTTATGATCTGATCTTACCAGCGAGGGGTTTACCTCTGGTATAGAACACTGATTCCCCCATGTTGGTGATGATCAGGTCCAGTATGTTGTCACCTCTAGTGGGCATGGTAACCAGCTGTTCCAGGGCATTTGAGTTAATAAACTCTAGGAAGCATTTGGCAAAGCAGTTTGTACTTGAGTAATTCTCCCAGTCAATGTTTGGGAAGTTGAAATCTCCTAATATCATGGTGTTTGATAGGACCTTTATATTTTCCAGTGTTCTCAGGAATTCTGAGTGAGGGTCCTGAGACAAGGTAGGTGATCTGTAGCAGGCTCTGATCTGATAAGCAGCTTTGCCCACTGTTAGTTGCACTTGGATAGTCTCCAAGGCCTCGTGCTGTGCTACTAACCTGGAGATGTGGGTATCCTTTATGAAAATGGATACACCCCCTCCTTTTGTATTTCGGTCTGAGTTTTGGGGCCGAAGCTCAGAGGAATTGGGATTTCCTTAAGTGGAGCTTTGAGACTGTCTGTGTAGGGCATGTATTTGAGGCTGCTAATCCTCTTTGTGAGGTATTTATGCAGGCTTTCCAGTTGTAGATGTCTTGTGAGGTACATACCAAAAGGGGTGTTGTACTTTGTAATGAATCTAAAGAGTGATGAGTAGAGGGGAACAATTACCACTTTTTTTCTGCATGAGAAACCTTTTGTGATGAGGTGTGCCATGTAGAAGGATTTCCTGACTACTGTGGTGATGTGATTATCAAAGGAGAGACTACTGTCCACCTGTGTCCCAAGGTGTCTTATCACACTTTCAGTGTTAAGTATACTACCGCCTATGTTGTAGTTCATGGGTACAGAGTTTTTACCAAAGGGGATGACAATGCACTTTTTGGCATTGAGCTTGAGGCCATGGCTTTGACACCAGGCATCTGTCTCAGTGAGGCCCTTTTGTAGGATGTCCATATGGTTAGTAGTTTCAGTTATGGCTCCTAGTTTTCAGTCATCTGGGAACTTCATTAGCCAAAGACCTTCTGTGTTAGCCTGTACTTCAGGGAAGTACATACCAAACAGGACAGGACACAGGACTGAACCTGGTGGTACTCCACTTGTCACTGGTCTGAAGTCGGATTTGGAGTCTGCTACTTTCACACAGTGGGTTCTGTCAGTGAGCCAGTTAGCAACCCATCTTGTGACATAGGGATTTATACCTAGTTTAGTGAGTTTATCTATAATTCCAGAGTGGGGGGTGGTGTCAAAAGCCTTGGCAAGATCTAGATAGGCTGTGTGAACCACCTTACCCTTGTCTACAACTTTGGTGACTGCTTCAAAGAAGTCTATCAGGTTTAGGAGACATGATCTGCCTTTTACAAACCCAAACTGGTTGTGGTCCAGAGTTTGGAGATTACCAATGTCTTTGTTTATAAGTTCCATGATGATACATTCCATGGCCTTGCAGACCAGGCTCATCAGGCTAATGGGGCACTAGTTCCCGGCATCCATGGTGGCTCCCCCCTTGTGTAGTGGGATAACCATCGCTATACGTCATTCAGAAGGCAAAAAGCCTGAGATGAGGCTATGATTGAACATGGTGCTTAGGTGTGGTGCCAGTTCATTCTGTAGTTCGTATAGAACGCAGCCTGGGATGTTATCTGGTCCCATGGATGCTGTGTTCCTGGCTTTGGAGCGTGGTTTTTACCTGTGCAGCCATGATGACAGCAACTTTGCATTCTTCCGGTATAGAGATGGGCTCTTTCATGGGTGAGAGGGGAGTAAAGTTAGCACTGATCCTATCTGCCAGGATGTTGGCAATATCAGTTGGTTCTGTATATTTAGTGCCATTGTGCTGTAACTCAGAGCAGATCTGAGTGTTGCCATTGAGATTCTTGACATAGCTATAGAATGCTTTGTGGTTGTCTTTAGAATCAGTGGTGATTTTGTTTTCGTAACTAACTTTGGAGGATTTTATCAGGGATCACAGCTTCTTAATGAGGCTGACCAGGGAGCTTCTCCACTCTTGGAATTTTACCCTCTTTTGCAACAGATTCTTCCTTCTGTTGTGTAGTTTGTTTATAGCAAGGGACCACCAGATTGGCTTCCTTTTCTTGGAGGATAGCATCTTGGTTCTGTTTGGGATAGCACGATCCATGCACTCATGTAAGTGCTTATAAAGTGCAATTGTGTAGGATTCAGTAGTCGTAACTGTATTGTCCATCTGCATGGGTGTCCTGAAATTAACCACTTCTGTCTTAAGAAACATGAAGTTAGCTTTGGAGAAATTTTTTAACATGGTTTCCTTAATGGGGGGTGGGGGCAGAATGTGGATATGTATGGTAATTAGCTTATGGTCAAATTGGACCAATGAGGCATTGACTTCAGGTGTGAAACACCGGTCACTCAGGACAAACCAAACCCCGTAACCAACACAAATAACCACAAAGTGAGCTAAATGCTACTCAATGCCAGAAGTCTCAGCCTCCAAATGCACACACTCGAGGCACTTCTCAGTATGGAGAATATTGATATCTGTGCAGTAACAGAAACCTAGTTCAAGGCTCCAGAGAGCACACCAGCACTACCAGGATACTACTCATTCCATACCTTCCAGCATCAGAACCTGGATCATAGCACATAGGCTGGGGATGTATCCATGTTCATCAAGGATACCTACACCTCTCTCTACATCCTCTCCACAGGATATGTACCCATAGAATATTGAACAGCAACGTTCTTCTCACTCCACAGGGGTGGCACCACAAAAGACCCTTAGCATTCATGCTCTGTGAGCCTGACAAGTCTGATCTGCAAGGCAACGGAGCCAATCATAATGGAAGTCAACAATAAAAACATTGGGAACCTTCACAGAGTTGAGCACACCCAATTTGGCTTCATCAAATGGAGATCACGCCTCTGGAACTGGGAGGATTTCTTTGAGACAGTTACCCAGGCTATAGATGATGAAAATGAGCTCCACACAGCCTACCTATACCTCGCTAAGGCCTTTGACACCATTCCCCAATCAGGTATCATAGATGAACTCACCAACCTGGGCATGAATCCATACATCACAAGATGGATTGCACACTGGCTCACAGATAGATCCCACAAATTAAGAGTTGCTGGCTACATGTCAGACTCTTCACCGGCAACAAATGGTGTCCCCCAGGGTTCAGTCCTGGGGTCCCTCCTGTTTGATATCAACTACTCAAAAGTACATGCCAACACAGGAGGGTTGTGGTTCACTAAGTTTGCTGGGAACTGTAAAGTGTTTGCCATAATAGATTCCATGGATGGCACAAATATTCTCCAGAAGGGACTCTATGAGACAGATGTGTGGTGTCAGAATCATGGCCTCAAGCTCAATGTGGAAGAATGCATAGTAATCCCCTTTGGTGAAAACAAAGTACCCACAAACTACCACATAGGTATTACCCCCTAAAAACTGACAAGGCAATAAGGGATCTAGGGACACAAGTATATAGTCATCTTTCCTTTGACAACCATGTTGCCAAAGTGATTAGGAAATCCTATGTGGCCCATCTAATCAACAAAGGGTTTGCATCAGGATCAAAAGAGGTAGTGGTGGCCCTCTACTTTTAAGTCATCATACCCAGCATTGAGTACAATGCACCATTTTGGATGTACTCGACTAAGCATATCCAGCAGCTGTAGAGACCACAGAGGTACCTCACCAAGAGGATTACTGGCCTCAAACAGTTGTGTTATGCAACACAACTGGTAAAACTAAATCTGTTCTCCCTTGTGTACCGCCTACTTGGAGGCACACTCTGCCTAACATACACAGCCATGTCCAACACATAACTGTTGAACATGCTCCATCTATGGATAACAAAATTGAGTCACACTACACACTCCAGGGATATGAACCTCATCACAACAATGAATACAACATGCTGGTGGGATAGAGTACCATGCCTTACTGTGGAACAGAGTCCCAATGTACATCAGACAGAGCCCCTCGCTGACACTCTTCAATAGGAACCTTGATGAGTGGATGGGAAACAGACAATACACACCAGGCATCACATCAGCAGCCCCACTAGAAAGGGGCTTAGGGTACAAACTATTAGAACTAGGGCTTAGGAGGCTACCCAATGGGGTGGTGTAAGCTGCACAACTTGCCTAGGCTAATATATGCCTTTGTGAAGATAGTCTACTACATACCTATGAACCTATGTGACAGGTACATGTTTACAGATAGTAGATGTGCACGTCACTGTACAGTCATGTTGTACAGCAGGCACATGGACCACATACACTGTAATGCTTACAGATACTGGTGGCTGTTATGTACAGTGGGTGAGATGTGCACCTCATGTCTTTTGTGCCATTGGGATGTGTGCTGGGTGGGACAGTCCCGGATGGCTCCCTGTCATGGTCACCCTCTTACACACATCTCTGCCCATCCATCTTTGGCTTATTATACTGTGTTCCCCCTACATATATATAGGTACATAGGTAGGTAATAGGCTATCTGCCTGAAGGCATATATTAGTATGGCCAGAGTGTGCAGCTATCACCACACATGGGTTTAGTTCCCTAGGCCTCTGTGTAGTAGAGCTGATGAAATGATCCATGGTGTGATAGTTCAGTTTCACATACACTCATCAAGGCTCCTCTGGAAGAGTGTCAGTGAGGGACTCAGCTTAATGTAGGTTGGGAGCCTGTTCCAAAGCAAGGGAAGTCTGTGAGTTAGTAATGTAACCCTCCAACATCTTATATTTATTGTTGTGATGATGATATCCCTAGAGCATGTGGCACAGTGAGCTTGGGTTTACTTCAGATAGCACATGTACATCAGTTCTGCATTGGACATGGACCTGTTTGTTGGGCAGAGATTGCCTGAGTAGACAGTATGCAACAGAGTACAGATTGAGTTAACTTCAGTCTTGTTGCATGGGGCAACTTTCTGAGGCCAGTAATCCTCTTGTTGAGGTACTTCAGTAGTCTTTCCAACTGCTGAAGGTGCCTAATCAGATTCATCGCAAGTGTGCCATGATACTCTCTGATGGGTCTGATGACTGATGAGTAGAGGGAACTTCCTTTGACCTACATGGAAAGACCTTGGCAATTTGTGGGAACACATAGCATGACTTTCTAACCACTTTGTGAATGTATTTCTGGAAGTAGAGATGACTATCCACATGTGTCCATAGATCCCTTATTATTACCTCCATATTTAGAGTGTTGGCACCTATGTGGTATTTGTATGACTGTAGCACGAGGCTATAATTTTGACACCACATCTGTCTGACTGAGACTCTTTTTAAGGATATCTCTGTTGTCCCAAACATCGATTATGACAACCTTTTTGCAGTCATCCACAAACTTTGCTAACCAGAGTCCTCATGTGTTTGACTTATTTCTGAAACGTATACACCAGACAGGATGGGTCCCAGGACTGAGCCATGGGGGAACAGTAGTTGTTACCAGCTTACAGTCCAACAGGTAGACCGCAATTCTTACCTTGTGGGATCTATCTGTGCCCCAGTTGGCAATCCATCAGATGGCATACGTGTTTATCCACAGGTTGTTGATTTTGCGGAGACGACATGTGTGTGGGATGTTGGAAAAGGGCTTTTCAAGGTCTATGTAGGCAGTGTGTAACTCATTTCATTGATGTATGTCCTGGGCGACTGCCTTGAAAACTGTCTAGCAGGTTTAGGAACCATGATCTGCCCCTGACCAAACCAAAATGGGTAGGGTTGGGTGTTTGTAGGCTCCCAATAGCTCTGTTTATGAGTTTGATAATGATGGACTCCATGGCCTTGCAGATCAGGCTTATTAGGCTTATAAGACAATAGTTCCCATGGTCTGTTGTGCACCAACACTTGTGGAGTGTGTCAAATGTTGCTGTAACCCATTCAAAAGTTTCATATCCTGTACAGAGGGTGAGTCTCAACAGACTGTTCAGGTGCAAGGTCTGTTTGTTTTGGAGTTCACATATGACACAGCCAGGGAAACCATGTCATCCCATAGACGTCATGTTTTTAGGCTTGGATAGAGCTGTTTAACCATTATATATGTGATTTCCAGGTTTTCACAATCTCCAGGTATGGTACTGGGCCCTTTTGTCAGTGAGAGGGTGGTAAATATGTATTAACCTGTCTAACAAGATGTTGGCAATGTCAGTCATGTGCATGTATTCATTTACACTTTGCACTGACTCAGAACATATATGAGTTTACATTGATATTTACGACATAGCGAAAGAAAGCTTCATGGTTCTCTATGGACTCTTTGGCAATATTAATGCCAGAACATGGCTTGGATGATGTTAGGAGTGCTCATTGTTTCTTGATGATTCTGATCGGAGATTTATTGATCTTCTTTGGATTTTCACTTTCTTTGAACAGCTTATGTATTTGTAGTACATAGTTTGATTATGACAGGAGTCCAATATATTATATGGGTCTGTTTTCATATCACTGCGTGCACAAGGCAGGATTGGTGAATAGTGACAAATGTCTGGAGTAAGAACAGCAACTGCCAGATATGTGTGGCCCACTGCTGTACTCAGACATGGCCTAAGTGTGTGAGCATGCCCAGTATGACCTTTCAGTATGTTGCTGAATGAAATTTGCTAAATTTGTTTAAGTATGTGAGCATGCCCACTATGGGCATATATACTATATGTGTGTGAAAAATCAAGTTGGTTTTTACTTTCTGGCTCAACTTTGTGTTGTACATCGACAGGAAGCATGCTGTGCCTGCAGGGCTTCTATGAGTCAATTTGCATAGACTTATCAACATTTCTACATACAGGGGGGACAGCTATTATTTGTACATTTCTACCCGGGGGGGGCACACCTGATTGTTACTGTGGGTGTACATAGGATGAGGGGTATACCTGATACTTATACACATTTGATAGGCCTGCACTGCTATGTCAGGCACTCCATTTCAGTCTGTACTGTTGCCTATCATACTGGCTTGAGGCATACCACTGTACTACAGACCTTAGCTTCCAATTACACGCATATTAGTTTGTGACTTCATAGCCTACCCAACCCACATCACACTGCCTGGCCTGTAGTTATCTGTCTGCATAGGCTTGGGGGGAGGTTACTCATATGCCTCTTCAAAGGGCATGATACAACATTTGTTTGTGTTGGCGTTTGTCTACAATTGTCCTGCTGGCTGTGATTGTTAGGTATGTGGCCCCCCAACTGGTATGTGTGAGTGACTTAAGTTGTGTCTGTGCCAGTGAAATGCTGTCATGGCTTAGTGGTTCAGTACTGTGACTATAGTGCACAGTATCCTGAGTTCAAGCCCTGTCACTGCTTTTTATTTTCCTGCTGGGCAGACCTGACTGGTTAAGGAACAATAAAGCAGGTGTGAGCATGTTTACCCAACGTTGCTCGACTTTGCCCAACGTTGCTCAACATTGCCCGAAGTTGCCCGACGTTGCGCTGGTTAGGGCGGTGCGCAGCTACAAGCAATTGGATTGTAATATGCTCAATACTGGTAAAATGTGCTTAGCAGTGCTTTATACAGTTTAAAATAGGGCACTCATGCCTCAGGTGGTGCTGCAGGGCTGCCTATGTCAGATGCACATAGTACACTCCATATACATGTGTGAAAACAGGTAGTGTCAAGTTAGGCATCCCTTTTACTGTATGTGTGAGTCGGAGAGAGGTGTCATTTCCAGGGTTCCTACTGAGTCAATGTATGTGCTATGCATTGCCTCTTTGCCAAGGCCAGGGCATACTGGGCACACCTCCTTCTGCCTACTGGGGCAGGCTCAGGTTTTTCCTCCTCTGAGTTACGCTGTGCCTGTGCAGGCTTTGGCAATGGTGGGGGGCTGTTTGGCCCTGCCCCATACTGTTCCTGCTGCAGCTGTTTCCACAGGATCATATTTTGTAGCATGGCACATACCATAACAATTTGGGTACATGTAGTTGGTGAGTACTGCAAGGCTCCACCAGATGTGTCCAGGCATCAGAACCTTGACTTGAGCATCCCAAACACATGCTCAATTATGTTTCTTGTTTGTGCTTATGCCTCATCATGGAGTTCTTGATCAGGTGTGTATGCATTTCTGATGGGTGTCATCAGCCACGGCTCCAGTGCGTATCCAGCATCCCCAACTAGGTGACCATCAGGGATTTCACCATTGGCAAATCTCTGGTACAGCTGCGTCAGATGCCAGATGTGGGGATCGTGATAGCTTCCAGGGCAGCCAGCACACACATTCATCCCACACAACCTGGCAGTTGATGGAAGGGGAAGCCCTTGCAGTTGATGTAGACCCTACCCCGCTCACCGGGCGGTGCTTTGATGTGTATGTGCATGCAGTCTATTGCACCCACTACCTCAGGGTATTCTGCAATTTGGTGGAAAAGATGCATATTGCTGGCCAATGCCTCATGGGAATTGGGGAAATATACGTGGTCACTAACATGTGCTGATATGGCATCCAGGAACTGGTGGAATACCCTGGATGCTGATGCCTGTGAAATCCCCATCGTATCACCAGTTGGTCTCCAGAAGGTACCTGTGTCTAGTATTCCTATGCCAACACATACCTTGGTATCCACTGGGATGGGTTCCATTCTGTTGGTTCTGTGTGTGTGGCGTGGCAGGCACAGCTCAACAATTTGCTACAGGAGGTCTCTGCCCACCCTATAGCGCTCCACTGTCTCCAGCTCATGTAGCCCCTGGTAGTTTACCCTGGGTCTGTATACTCTTCTCCGTCTCCTCACTGTGGGTTGCTCAGCAGCATTCACAACATCACCACCCTCAGCACCTTGCACATGTTGGTTTATGATAGCAAGAGCAGCCCCTAACATTTTGTCTGACTTAAGCTTTTTAAGCTTTCCCTCTTTGTATACTGCAATGTTGCAGAGTTCTTGGGGAAAAAACAGGGGGGGATGCTGTTTGCAGAGTTTAAAGTGCTGGGCTGGGATAGTCTGCTGCTTGTGTAATTGGCTGATTCTGATATATTTCACCTGGCAGCTCTGCTAGTTCTCCTTGGTTAACTTCCAACTACTGCGTTTCCTTCCTTTTCCCTTTCTGTTTCTGCCCAGGGCAGCGCTGCGCAAACTCGCGCACACGCCTGCACATGAGCACACACGCTGTGTGCATTTTTACAAGAAATTTCTGAACTTTTAACAGTGTACACCTTGGGTTTCAGGTTTTCAAATAGGACAACTGTAGACATGCCTCTTGCAATCCTGAGCAAGTCAGGACAAACACAAGCCACTGTGCTCCAATTAGCTTACAGCCTTTCTGACATACCCTCTCATGATGTCACCTATATTCTACTCTACTACTCACCTACTCCTACACTTACACTCTTGGGACATGGCTCATATACTGGGGAAAATTGGGATTCACTATCCTTATCCTCATTTGCATAGGATTGCCTACTAATGCATGGTTACATCTCTCACACTAAGCTTCCCCCTCTTAGCAACCACTACTCAGTGGCCATGTTGTCTTCAGCATGCCATTCACCTGCATGGCAGGATAAGCTTTTTCATAAAAATGCCTATTTTTAAATTATTTTCTTGGTTTTTAAAGCGCCGCACTTTTGTGTGGTGCTGCGCTATGATTAAACATCGGAGATCGGGGGGAAAAAAGTTAGATTTTAATATTTTTAAACATTTATAAATGCCAATGGCCTTATATTTGGCCATTGGCATGCTTCCACTACTGTATGCATCCTTTATTTGGAGCTGTCATAGCTCCATTTAGCTATTTGCAGAACGGTACTCCGTTACCAATGGAATACATTTCTGCAGATAACACTAATCTTTCACGGACAGGTTAGTGTTTCCTGGATTGCAAATTTACCTCATTTGCATAGCTTTCAGCAGCAAATTAGGTAATTTGCATACCATGATGCTGTCCATGCAAGAGTAGCTTTAGCAGCTCTCATGCACGCCCCTGCCCTGTACACGTGCCTGGATCGTACAGCAGACATATTGCCGCTGTGAGCTCCTACACTCTTCTTGCAAGCTTTCATAAATCCGGCCCTGCATCTATAGATAAACCTGTTTCTTTCATTTACCTTCAAAATCTAATTAATAAACTAAAACAAAATAAAGCACCTGGTAATGAGGGAATTATTCCTGAAATATATAAGATTTTACCCAAAATAACATTACATTTACTTCATAAAGTTTTTACTATTTCTCAAAACAACACCATTACTCCAACTTCTTGGAAACATACCTTTATATTTATTTAATATTTTTTTAACAGGAAAGTCCAACTTGGAACAAAGCCAATTTTTAACAGAGGCCTGGGGAGAAAAGCTCCAGATACATGTCTCTGTAATGTAGGAGGAAACCAGAGTACTCAGAGAAAACCCACACTAACATAGGGAGGACATGCACACTCCACACAGAAGGCACTCCAGCCAAGAATCGAACTGGAGAATCTCTTGATGTGAGGCACTAACACTACCACAGTGCCATCCAAGTTCTGATATTTAAATCCAACAAAGACCCCTCAAAATTGTCTTCATATAGACCAATTTCTCTATTAAATATCGATTATGAAATGTTTATGTCCATACATGCAGATAGGTTAAAGTATTTCTTCCAGCCCTGGTGAATGAAGATTAGACAGGCTTTATTGTAAATAGAAATGCATATAAAAAGAACTATTACTTTGATTGAATCTTCAAAGAATTTAAACAAAGTTTAACATTAATAAGTCTTGATATAAATTGTGCCTTTGACTCACTTACTTGGGATTATTTATTCATACTAATGGAAGAGTTAAAATTCTCAAATAACTTTATAAGTTTTATTACACATCTTTATAAAGAAGTTAGGTTTATATTAAAATAGACTCTCACAAACAGTATCTCACGAAAATACCAATAACCAAAGGAACTAAACAAGGCTGTCCCTTATCCCCATTACTCTTTACATTAATAATGGAAACTTGGGCTAACTTAGGATGGATCAAGAAATTGAAGGTTTCAGGTTAAGTATTAATGAGACTTCCAAAATACAGCTATTCACTGATGACATCCTTATCACCTTGAGGGGAAATAATTCATCCATTTCATCAGTTTTTAGAACCATGGAAAACTTTCAAAAAATCTGGACTGATCTTCAATAATAATAAAACAAAAATACGTCCTATTTATCAAAGAAATTACATATTAGATAATAAATATGCACAGTATCTAGCACAAGAGGATCAAATAGCATATTTGGGAATAATAATTACTAAAAACATCAATGATATTATGCAACTAAATTATAATCATAGAGTATCTATAATAAAAAACATATAACTAACTGGAAAAAGCTTCCTTTTACCATAGAAGAAAAACTCTTAATTATAAAAATTATTTTACTTCCAAAAATACTTTATATTATACAAGCAATATCTTTACCCCCTCCCAAATCAATAATCAAAAATTTCACATTGATGATTCTAAAATGTTTATGGTTCCCAAATAAACCCAGAGTAGCATTAACTTATCACATGAGAGACTGGTCTAATGGGGATATAGGTTTACCTAATTTGGAATTGTATTCAATTTCATCTGTGTTAAATCTATAACCTTTCTTATAGATAAAGAATATACTGCTAAATGGAAAAAATTCTAGAGATACTATCTTGCGATTCATATATCTCCAACTCCCCAAAAGTATCAATAGCAATTAACTCATTCATTTGGTTATTAGAAGATTACTGAAGATTTACTGGAAGTTTATTCCAGAGGAGAGGCAACCTCTGGGAGACATATCTGTCTCTCCAGCAAGTCCTGTTGATGTCACATGCTAGGTTAAGGTCCCTAGAGTGAATGAATCGTGGACCATTTCACTTATGAGTGTGCAGCATTTCTATTAAGATAGGATCAGAGTTTGCTCTGTATGCAAAGCACAGGTTACCTCTGAGTAGTCTATATGATACTGTGAAAAGTGACAGTGATTTCAGTCTTTCCACGTAAGACATGTGTTGAAGACCCTGAATTTTCTTTGTTATGAACCTTGAGGTCTCTCCAGTTGCTGCAGGTGCCTGTTTAGGTACATACCAAAGGGAGCACTGTACTCTCTTATTGGTCTGATGATGGAAGTGTACAGGGGAGTTATAACCTTTTTTGTTTTGGAAGCTGTCACCTTCCTTATGAGGTGAGCAATGTAGATGGCCATCCTCATGACCATGGAGACTTGGTGATCAAAAGTAAGGTTGCTGTCAACCTTTGTGCCCAAATGTCTCACCACTGATTTAGATCTTAGGGTGTTGTTATAAATATGGTAATCTGCAGGAAGATTGCCTTTGTCAAAGGGGATAATAATGCATTTTTGCATTGAGTTTAAGACCATGACTTTGGCACCAATCATTGGTTTGCATAAGTCCTTTTTGTAGAATGTTGACACCATTTGGGGACTCAATGACTGCTCCTTGTTTGCAGTCATTAGCAGACTTTGTCAGCCACATATCTTTTGTTTATACCTGTACCTCTGAGAAGTAGATTCCAAACAATAGGGCCCCCAGCACTGATCCTTGTGGAACACCACTGATAAAAGGTCTGCTGGCAGAGGTGGAGTCCTCTATTTTGACTGTATGTGTTCTGTCGATGAGTCAGTTTGCAATGCACCTTACAGTATATGGGTTATCCCACAGCTGGCTGAGTTTTTCAATGATGCCTGAGTGGGCAATTGTGTCAAATGCCTTGGTCAAGCCTAGGTAGGCCATATGCACAAATTGGCCTTCATTCAGAGCTTTGGTGACAGTCTTGACAAAGTCCTCCTGGTTCAACAGACAGCATCTCCCTTTAACAAAACCAAACTAGAGCGGGTCAAGTGTTTGAAGGTCTCTTATATCCTTGTTGATAATGTCCATGAAGATTCTCTCCATGGTCTTGCAGATAAGGCTAGTTATAGTTCACAGGGTCTTGCCCCCCCCAACTTGTGCAAGGGGATGGTGGTAGCTGTTTTCCATTCAGCAGGGACAAAACCAGTATTTAGGCTGTGATTAAAAAGAGTAACCAATGATGTTACTAACTCCCATTTTAAACTATTGAGAACACAGCCTGGGATGTTATCAGGTCCCTTAGAAGTTGTGTTTTTGTCCTTGGAGAGATTAGTTAAGACCTACTATTTAGAGATACTATGTGGATAGTAGGTGGTAGGAATGTTTTGGGGTGTATGTGGTGGGGACAGGGGGAGAAGTTTTCACTGAACCTGTCTGCCAGCAGGTTGGCTATTTCCACTGGTTCAGTATAAGTGGTACCACTCAGTACAATTTCAGCACAAATCTAGGATTTTCCTTTAAGGTTTTGGATGTAGCTAAAGAATGCCTTATGGTTATCCTTGGCTAGGGATGCTACTCTAGATTCATAGTTAGCTTTAGAGGACTTTATAAGATGTCTTAGTTGGTTGTTCAAGCTGAAAAGGGTGTGCTTGCAATTCTGAGATCATTATCTCTTGATCTTAGACAACAGTTTCTTCCTCTTATTCTATAATCTGTTAATGGTAGATGTCCACAAGGCAGGCTTGTTTTTCCTTGAGGATCTTGCTTTGGCCTTATCAGGAATGGCTGAGCCAATACAATTGTACAGATGTCTATACAATGCATTGGTATATATCCTAGTATAGGTGTCCTTGCTGTCAGTGGGGACAGGAGCTTCAAAGCTATTAGTGCCTTCTCGTAAGAGGCTGCAGTTGGCTTTGGAGAAATTTTTATCCTAATTTCTCCTGAGGGGGGATCTGATGCTATCATTACTTTAAAACATACTGATTTATGATCAGATTTCACCAGTGAGGGACACACACTTATGGTGGTGCACCATTCTATCATGTCGGTGAGTACCATGTCTAGAATGTTTGGGTCCCTTGTGTTGGTGCCAACTATCTCCTCCAAGGCATTTGAGTTAAGGAAGTCCAAGAACCTTTGGGCAAGTGTGTTTGTACATGGATAATTTACCCAGTCTATGGATCGGTAGCTAAAGTCACCCATAACCAGGGTATTTGGTTGTATTTTGAGTGGTCCAAGTAGGTAGTGTGGATATCATGGTTCCTGGAGAGAGATCTATAGCTAGCAATAGCTTGGAGATAGGTCTTTCCTATAGTTATTTGCACATGGAGTAACTCTAGGGCATCCTTCTGTTTAACCAGTCAGGAGGTGTATTTATCGTTGATGAATATTGATACTGCTCCTCTTTTAGTTTTCACGTGTTCATTTTGTGGTCTGAACGTGTGGAAGGGACTCTATTCCAGTATGGCCAGGGTGGTCTCTGCGGCCTTGAACCAGGTATCTGTTACTGCACAGATATCTGCATCTTCCAAGGTGAGGAGTTCTTCCAGTGAGTGCAGTTTCAGATTTAGACTTCTAGCTTTAGCAGCATATTTTTTGAGGATATGTTTACATCAGGAATTTTGTTTTTGTGACATTGCCTAAAAAAGGGAACTGCGAGGGAGGCACAAGCCTTACCCAATAGCCAAAAGCCCAGAGGTGACAGGTGGAAACCATCTCTGGCAAAACATCTAGAGTATCAACCACATCATCCCAGGTTGACAGGTACTGGATCCCCTTAGAATGACACCAGAAATTAAGCCAATTGTTGATGTAGATCATTTTTTGTCTGTACTGAAGCATTGTCCTGGGTGATGGTAGAATGCTGCTTAAGGCGAGGGATGTACCCACCTGGGACACAATCAGAGAGCTTAGTCATGTCTCTTTTCATATAGTACAGTGAGGTAAATCTCAAGTCGTTCACACCAACATGGACTATGACAGAGTCATAACACTGCCTGTTAATGAGAGATTTGAGAACATGTGCGATATGGTGGATCCTGGCACCTGACAGACAGCTGACAGTGATCTCATCATTATCCAGCCTAGTGAGTAGGATATCTGTGTTTCTCACAATGGAGTCACCTATGACTAAAACATTTAATTTTGTGTTTTGCCTTGAGGTATGTTTTGGTGAGACACTGGTGCATGCGTTTGTATGTGTACTGTGATTTGCTGGGAATGTATAAAGTGAAGTGTGTTTATATTTGGGAGGTCTCTGATCTTTAGGTAGGCTACTAGTGAGAACCTCTGCATATGTAGATTTAGATGTATGTGTGGATGGTGCAGGAAGTGAAGTGTGTGAGCTGACAACCTGATTAGTATCTGCTATACAGATTTGTGAGCGAGAGAGCCTTGATTCTATATTCTTAATATAGATGCATCTCTCACATATTGAATTTGTGTGAATTAGGAGAAGTGGGTTGTCAGTGTGCATGAGGCAATTACTACATTGCTTCAGGATGCCCATGTTGAACAGGTTGCTGGAGAAATGGTGGGAAATTGTCCATTCATGATGCTAGGTGAAGTATTGTGGTCAGTAAGAGGGAGGGGACTAGAAGGACCAGCTATGACTTATGGACAAGAAAAAGTTGTACACTGCGAGTGGCTTAATGGGATAAGACTTGTGGAGGAACCACAGAGGCTCAGCTGAATGTCTAACTGGGCTGTGAAGCACAACAGCAACAAACCTCAGATGGAGCACAAGCAGTTGACTAAGGGAAAATTATATGTCTAAGAGTTTGCGTCTATAATCACAAATGGTATCCCATGCAAACCTGAGCTAATGCAGAGAACAAGAAGCAAAGAAATTAAACTAATTTCAAATACTCTAACCGATAGTAACAAACTAGACTGAGCCATGGAAAAACAATCACCAATCAGCTAGGTCCTTAGCTGTACTTTACTCTCACTAGGGTGTAGAGTGAGCCCCTCTTTTGTGTAGGAAAGCTGGACTAGTGCCCAGAAACTGTAAAAATATATACAGCAAATCTCAACCAAGGCTATGCTAGGCTAAAAGTGCAGGAAACAGCAAAAATGCAATAAACTACAGTTCAAAAATAACAGCAAACAGTAAAATATAATGCAAGAAGTGAAGATCATGCACACACACACACACACACACACACACACACACACACACACACACACACACACACACACACACACACACACACACACACACACACACACACACATATATATAAATAGCTATAGATTATATATATATATATATATATATATATATATGTATATATATATATATATATTAACTTTAGAAGCTCAAAATACTGAAATGTTGAAATTCAGTATTTCAAGCCCATAAAGTGGAATCCTGAAAAGAGCGAAAGCTCAGAAGCATAAATTTTAAAACCTCAAATACCAGAGGTTTCGAATTTGGCGCTTCTCAGGTTCTGCTGTGGTTATGGATTCAGGTGTGTGTATGTGTTAAGGGTTTTGGGTAGGGGCTGTGGTGTGTGTTAGTGTGGTTTGTTGCTGTGATCTATGTGTGCGAGCAGAATGTAGCTTTTGTGGTGGTGTTGTGTGTTTGTGTGTAGTGCAACATTGGAGTTAGAATATTTAAGTAAGATAGATATACACAAATGATTATGTGTATGTGCACCTTTGTGCAACATATCATCAATGGAATGTGAGTGAATTGGGCTTATACAATGTTCTGCCACCATAATAGGCTGTCATATATATGCAATGCATAGCCATACAATGTGTGATCATTGTGATATGTCCATCTGTGTTCATATTTTACTTGTGTGTTGTACATTCTCCAGACATACTTTCTATGCTTCCTTTATGCCTGTGTATGCACAGGCTTGCACACCTTCATTTCTATTATTCAAATGTTATTTAGTAATGTGTCTTTATTACCACATGGTTTCCACATGGGGTATGTGTGATTAGCCTTTTGTATATTTGGCTTGTGTGATATCATTGCGTGTCACATATCTTATTGTCTACCATCTGTGTTGCCCATAGCATTTAATGTCTACTTTGACGGCATGATCCCATTTCTCCTGTGTTACTGTATGTTTTGCATTGTTGATTTATTACACAGCCATATTACTTGTTTCAGTCCTGCTGCTTGGCACTGTGCTTAGTTGTTTGCTTGTTGCATGCAGGGTTGGCAGTTCTAATCTTTTCTCTGCTTGTGCGCTCCTATGTTTCCTTTGCTGGTTTTGCTCAACCTTGTTGTTGCTTAGCTTACATTTGCACTGTTGACAGCCTGATTTATGATAAATTTGATGGTCATTATTTACTGCATTGCCAGCAAACCTCATTTAGATATGTGTTTCACATGCCTACCATCAGTCATACTCCTTTTGATATGACTATCACAGAGTTTGTAACATCTCAGCACTGCTTTATGCATTGGTACACAATGTAATATTGAGGCTCACCATGACTGGTTCCCTTCCCTGTTTGTAATCTTTCCTTAACCCATGTTGTTTAAGCCATATGTGTGCTGCCTGCATACCTCACCTAATCCTTTATGTATATTACCATCCTTTGTCCATCATGTGTTGTGCTACTTGTAACATGTTTACACCCACACTTTTCCATACCTTTATTTTCAACAAAAAATAAATAAATAAATAAGGGGTCTATTCCCACAAAAAAAAAAATCCCCATGCCCTTCTGACTCTCCTTCTGTACTTCCTATTCAGTCATCAATCTTGCGTGCACCTCTTCTTCACCTCAACCCACATTCAATTTCCTTGGACATGTTGTGCTTTCATTACATGTGTTCCCCACAAAAGTCCCGTACCTATTGTTAGCTGAAGTAACCATTGGCAATGTAGCCATGGATACCAATTCACTGTAAATAATATTTTTTATTTAATTCTTTTGCAGATTATTATAGATTTTGCAAATGATAACGGATGTGTGTATATCGATGTCTGCATTTTGCAGCAATGTCAGCAACATATCGCAAATGTTTGTGGATTTATGGCATTATTGATGATGTACATTTTTCTACTGTCCGTGTTTTCAACATATCACTGACATGTTCTGTTGAGTTTGTCAATCTGTCACACAAGCACAATGCCAATGGAAGTATATCACACTGCAGACACATTTTTTTTTGGAATATCATTTTACAGTACCCAAATGAAGTTGTATTGACATCACTGGTTATTTGTTGTGTCTGCATTGCACATAGATATGCTCATCACATCAGGACACATTTGTATATTACTTGACTTAATGCAAATCATGTTTGGAACTTGGCACACTCCATTAAATTCTGTGAAGCTTTGGAATCCAGCTCATTGTCTTACTTAGTTTGCCAATAGCACAGTGTTTTGTTTGTGTGTGTGTGTGTGTGTGTGTGTGTGTGTGTGTGTGTGTGTGTGTGTGTGTGTGTGTGTGTGTGTGTGTGTGCGTGTGTGTGTGTGTGGCTGTTTTTGTGGACAAATGAGTGAAACAGGTGGTCAACAATACAACACATTTAATCAAAGATTCTTGGGAATTTTTAGGGCATCTTAAGAGGGAAATGTTGTCTAAAGATCTTCTTTTTGTGAGTATCGATGTAAAAGATCTATTCTCTGTTATACCCGAATATATTTGTTTGAAATGTTTTGAAGAGCTGTTGTTCTCACACTCTTCACTCCCTAGTGAATAAATCTCCCTTCTGGTTGAACTTATGACACCAATTTTAGAAAATAATTTTGTTTTCTTTGAAGGGAATATTTTCAGCAGATCAAGGGAGTTGTCATGGGTACAGCATGTGCCCCTGTGTATACCAACCTAGTACTTTTAGGATGGGAACATAAGTATGTGTTACAGCTGTTTTTATGAGTACATACACTTATATTTGCTTTATTTGGATGATATTTTTATTTTGTGGAAAGTCACCATTGCTCAATTGGACTGTTTTGTGAAATATATCAATGATACCACAGAATACTTTAAATTTACTCACTACAGTCATCTGTTACAGATTAGTTACTTAGATACATTGGCTTATCATGGTATACATTGTTTTAAATCTAACATCTATCGTAAGGATATTTTTTGCAACTTTTATTTATATTATACTAGTTGTCACCCATACACACATAAGAAAAGTTTGGATAAGGGATAAGCCATCTGTGTAGCGAAGATGACTTCACAGAATCATGATGTTCATACTGAATTGGTTACACTTGCTAACATGTTTTATGCTAAGGGTTACTCAAGAAAACTAGTTGATGATATTCTTGGTGAAGTGTTCGACGGATGGAATAGTATATATAAACCCCCTTTTTGGTATAGGGCTATCGAATACTGTGAGCTCAGCCACTGAACTAAAGTATGAGAAGGCTTGTGTTGTACAATACAACCAATATTTGAAGAAAATTAGGGATGTCATGAAGAAAAAATGGTGTAATTTTAAAAGCAATTCCGACATTCACAATCTTTTGGGACCTGAGCCAATTTGTGTTACTAAAACTGCTGGCAATTTTAAGAAACTATTTGAGAGGAAATTGGGACATCGTAAGGTAAACTGGGGCACAACTCCATGTGGCAATTGTAGACAATGTTCATTTATAACCAAAGAGACTGAGATTAGTTTGAACAATGTCATGAAAACTAAAGTATTTTTTTTTAAAAAGACAATTGTAATACTAGCAAAATAGTATATATGGCTAAGTGTGAAAGTTACATATATTATAGAAGCAGTTGCAGAGTAAATGTCTCTGAACGAATCAGTAAAATTTCTTATATCACACTTCCAAAGACCACCACGGCTATTTCCAACGTTTTTACTTTTATTCCATTAATATGAAAAGACAGAACAGTATAAAAGCTTTTCATAAGCGCTTTCGGGTACTAACATACCCTTCTTCAGACAAATGGTTAAAAATGTCTTAGCAATCATTTAAATAATCAAAAAAGGCACCAAAAATTTGCCTTAAAGACACATACCCTATATTCACCATAAGATGTCAGTATATGCACTTCATAATACTCTTCATTCTATATCTACATAATGACATATCTCATTCTGACCTACATATTTTTCACAGCATAAACAATCATATACTTAATAATATTCATTAAAATATTTAAACATTTCATATAATCAATAATCATTGAACAATGCTCACATCTGATTAAAATTCATGTATATAATAGAAATAAAAAATAAAAATAAAAATCTATGTAAATCTATAAAAATAAATATAAAAAAAATAAAAATGAAAAATAATTATATATATCTCTATATATATCTATATCTATATATATCTATATCTATATATATATATATATATATATATATATATATATATATATATATATATATATATATATGCATATAAACAAACAGGCTCTTATATGCTATTAAATATATATCAGCTTCAACTGTCTATTCATATACAAAAATATGTAATAATAATATTGATAGTCTATTGTTTGTTAGGATTTAAATCATATTTTATTAGTATGTCTTAGTGGCCTATCTCTAAGGAATGGATTAAGGGTTATTTTATCATTTAAGCCTTTCCCTTTGTCAGATTGCATTCTAATAATCCATCTAATTTCCACCTGTTCAGTGTAGTTCTTGACATTCCGTAGTCTATTGTTTTTCCCAATTAATTCTAATGCTATAAACTTAAATTTGTGGTACAATACATTATTTAGTACATGTTTTACTAGTGCATTTGCCTCATCTTCCAGATTTATTGCATAAATATGTTCTCTCACCCTTTCTTTCAGTGTCCTATTTGTCTTATCTATACATAAAATATTACATTTCAAACAACTAGCTAAATAAACTATATCTCTGGTTTTGCAGTCAGCATAGTGCTTAAAATAGTAAGTTCTGTTATTATCCGGGTGAGTGAACTTATCTGTTGCCATCATGTATGAGCATTGATTACATCCTCTGCTAGGGAATGTCCCTTGTCTATCGGATGTAATTTTTTTATACTACCATCTTCATAACACAGTAGTCTTTTCAAAGATTTATTATTCTGATAACTATAACTAGGTTTCTGTCCTACAATACTTCTTATTTCGTCATTGATATTCAATATAGCCCAATTTTTATCAATGACCTTACGTATGTCCTTATTATTATTAGAAAAGGGGATATTTAACCTCATATGCATTCTAGATTGTTTATTGTCTTTCTTCACATTATCTAATGTATGATCTTCCTTCTTACTAAATTAAGGTTTCCCTTTTCCTTTTCTATGTATAATTATGGGATCCATTAGGACACCACATTCTCTATTTGAATATCCCCATTTGTAGAAATTCATTTCTTAGTTTATTCATAGTTTCATTACATATGGTATCTTCACTGGTTACATGTGATATTCTTCTCCCTTGATTTATCACTATATTTTCAAAAATGTGTCCTGGATGTAAACTTGTAGGATAAAGTAAATTATTTCTTCTTCAGCTCTTCCTATATAATGTTGTAGCAAAGGCTTAATTTTCTCTAACAATGGAGACATCTAAAAATTCAATCTCCGTTCTTGACCATTTGCCTTCAAAGCTCAAGAAACTTGTAGTCTGACTGATATATTCTAAAAATCTAATTAAATCAGTTTCTGTTCCTTTCCATAGAAAAAACACATAACCTACAAATCTCTTATAGTACACAATTATATTGGCATATTCAGCATCTATAATATAAGCCTTCTCCCAATGGGCCATTACCAAGTTTGCATATGAATTTGCACATGGTGTGCCCATTGCTACACCTTGTTTCTGTAGATAATATTCATCATTATACATAAAGACATTGTTTTCTAATATTAGTTCTAATAACATCATACATTTCATTATTATGTTGGAATCAACATGATTATAGCATAGAAATTGTCTTAAGTATTCAAGTCCTTCCTCAATAGGAATCATTGTAAATAGTGATTTAACATCTAGGCTTACTGGCCATGTGTCTGATGTATTCATTCCATTTTCTATTGCTATACCAAATGTATTCAGAAACTCTTGTGTGTCTCTAATTATACTTTCTGTTTCCCATACTAGCTCTTTGAGATAATTTTCAACATAAATACAGAGTGGTTCCGTCAACCACCCTCTACTAGAGACTGTTGGTTTCATTTTTGGTTCATATAAATTTTTATGAACCTTTGAAAGACCTCTAATTGTTGGTATGGTACATAACTCAACCAGAAAATATTTATATAGATCCACGTCTATAACATTTGACATAAATAGGTCATATAAATTGCTATGCATATTATTGATTATTTTATTCAACTGAACTTTATTAATCAATTTGTATATATCTTCTTCTTGTAACATAGTTCTCATTGTTTCATTATAGTACTGTCTATCCAGAATGACAATGGCACCCCCTTTATCGGCGGACCTTATTATAATTTCTTCATTCTTATTTAGGCTATGTAAAGCCTCATATTCTTTATTACTTAAAATGTAGAACTTATGATTATTCTCAGTTCTATTATTACACATTTCTATTAAATCTCTTTCTACTGCTTGTTCAAAAGCTTCAAGCATAGGATGTATATGGGGTGTAAAAACACTAGGTTTTCTTAGAATAGATGCATCATGTACAGAGTCATTCTTATAAAGCATTTTAAATGCTATGCTCCTAACAAATTTCTTGATATCTAAGATGAATTCAGTTATATCAACAGTCTTTGATGGTATAAAGGAAAGACCTTTATTGATCAATGTCCTTTCATGAGTCTGTAGCGAAAATTTAGATAAATTCAATACTATTTCAGAGTCACTTACTTCTGTATTTTGCTCTGTGGGTGTGTCAGTTCTCTGGACATTTTCCATTTCTTGTTGACCCTCATAGGAGTCCACTTCTTTAGTTCCCTGATGGGAAGTGGGAATGAATGGACAGTTTGACCTAAAAAAGACTGTGTTGCACCTATTGGTGTTATCTTCCTTCTAACATTAACGTTAGAATTCCCAGTCTCATATGTCATGGTATCTCCGATGTTCTCATGGTTTGAAGTGGATGCTATCACTTCTTCTTCTATTAAGCTAATATGTTTAGCATTAGATTTTGTTCCATTGTCTTTAGATTCACCCACAGTAGTTGTTAACTTGACTTTGCAGCTGCTAATTAAAGCCGTAGTCTTTTGTTGACCGTCTTGTTGATTTCCCCTTGCTTCTACTGACTGTTGATGAGTGTTAGTGTCATTTGGAACATCCTACCGATTGTCTGGATGAGTCTGTTCAGAATTATTCATACCATTCAAACACTCTGACTGGTCATCTACAGGAACCTGTCTGATATAGCCTCCATGGCCTCACTCCCCAGTTCTCCCTAGTCGCTGTACTTCCCTTGGCCAAGAGAAGACGTAACCTAAATTAAAATCTTTAAGGTCTCGTTCAAGTTTTTCCTTTTTTGCTAATAGCAGCTAGCGTTCAAGGTTGTTGACATATGAATGCATATTGTCATAGAATTCATTACAGTCTGCCTCATTTAAAAGGGATTTAATTAACTTTTGTTGCTCAATGATTTCATCATTAATATTGTTCTCAATTATTATATATTGCTCAGTCAGCAATTTCATATATGCATAGCTGGTTTCGATGTTAAACTTCTGCCATTTGTCTAGAAGCTCTGGATAGAATGTTCCAAATGTTGGCATTTTTAATATTCTAAGACCTCTTGGCACTACATGAAAGCATAAACATGCCTCCATGTGTTTGCATTGCCACTGTGTGTTCTTCAGCTTATTAAGTATATTTTCAATGTTGCATGTATATTGCATAATTTTAAGAGTATAGGCAATATCATGCTCTTTATTTTCAGCATTCAGTAAATCATTTTTTTGAAACTACAGTAGGGCATTTGCTTCCCCTTTCAATAACCTTTTGAAAGCTAATTCCATGTCAGATAGATGTTTACCTTCAAATGCAGATCTTGGGTTATAATCTAACTCCATCTCAATTTCACTAGCCATGTTTCTGTCCACTGCCACACTGAATCAAAGGAATGTATATTATAGAATCAGTTGCAGAGTAAAAGTCTCTGAACGAATCAGTAAAATTTCTTATATCACACTTCCAAAGACCACCACGGCTGTTTCCAGCGTTTTTACTTTTATTCCATTAATATGAAAAAAACAGAACAGTATAAAAGCTTTTCATAAGCACTTTTGGGTACTAACATACCCTTCGTCAGAAAAATAGTTAAAAATGTCTTAGCAATCATTTAAATAATTAAAAAAGGCGCCAAAAATTTGCCTTAAAGACACATATCCTATATTCACCATAAGATGTCAGTATATGCACTTGATAATACTCTTCATTCTGTATCTAACATGGAGGCATGTTTATGCTTTCATGTAGTGCCAAGAGGTCTTAGAATATTAAAAATGCCAACATTTGGAACATTGTATCCAGAGCTTCTAGCCAAATGGCAGAAGATTAACATCGAAACCAGCCATGCATATATGAAATTGCGGATTGAGCAATATATAATAATTGAGAACAATATTAATGATGAAATCATTGAGCAACAAAAGTTAACTAAATCCCTTTTAAATGAGGCAGACTGTAATGAATTCTATGACAATATGCATTCATATGACAACAACCTTGAACAAAAGTTGCTATTAGCAAAAAAGAAAAAACTTGAACGAGACCTTAAAGATTTTAATTTAGGTCACGTCTTCTCTTGGCCGAGGGAAGTACAGTGACTAGGGAGAACTGGGGAGCAAGGCCATGGAGGCTGTATCAGACAGGTTCCTGTGGATGACCAGTCAGAGTGTTTGAATGGTATGAATAATTCTGAACAGACTCGTCCAGACAATTGGTCGGATGTTCCAAATGACACTAACACTCATGAGCAGTCAGTAGAAGCAAGGGGAAATCAACAAGACGGTCAACAAAAGACTACGGCTTTAATTAGCAGCTGTAAAGTCAACTTAACAACTACTGTGGGTCGATTTAAAGACAATGGAACAAAATCTAATGCTAAACATATTAGCTTAATAGAAGAAGACGCGATAGCATCCACTTCAAACCATGAGAACATCAGAGATACCGTGACATATGAGACTGGGAATTCTAAAGTTGATGTTAGAAGGAAGGTAACACTAATAGGTGCAACACAGTCTTTTTTAGGTCAAACTGTCCATTCATTCCCACTTCCCATCAGGGAACTAAAGAAATGGACTCCTATGAGGGTCAACAAGAAATGGAAAATGTCCGGAGAACTGACACACCCACAGAACAAAATACAGAAGTAAGTGACTCTGAAATAGTATTGAATTTATCTAAATATTCGCTACAGACTCATGAAAGGACATTGATCAATAAAGGTCTTTTCTTTATACCATCAAAAACTGTTGATATAACTGAATTCATCTTAGATATCAAGAACTTTGTTAGGAGCATAGCTATGAAAATGCTTTATAAGAATGACTCTGTACATGATGCATCTATTTTTAGAAAACCTAGTGTTTTTACACCCCATATAGATCCTATGCTTGAAGCTTTTGAACAAGCAGTAGAAAGAGATTTAATAGAAATGTGTAATAATAGAAATGAGAACAATCATAAGTTCTACAATTTAAGTAATAAAAAATATGAGGCTTTACACAACCTAAATAAGAATGAAGAAATTATAATAAGGCCTGCCGATAAAGGGGGTGCCATTGTCATTCTGGATAGACAGTACTTTAATGAAACAATGAGAACTATGTTACAAGAAGAAGATACATACAAATTGATTAATAAAGTTCAGTTAAATAAAATAATCAATAATATGCATAACAATTTATATGCCCTACTTATGTCAAATGTTTTAGACGTGGATCTATATAAATATTTTCTGGTTGAGTTACCTACCATACCAACAATTAGAGGCCTTCCAAAGGTTCATAAAAATTTATATGAACCAAAAATGAGACCAACAGTCTCTAGTAGAGGGTGGTTGATGGAACCACTCTGTATTTATGTTGAAAATCAACTCAAAGAGCTAGTATGGGAAACAGAAAGTATAATTAGAGATACACAAGAGTTTCTGAATACATTTGGTATAGAAATAGAAAATGGAATGAACACATCAGACACATGGCTAGTAAGCCTAGATGTTAAATCACTATTTACAATGATTCCTAATGAGGAAGGACTTGAATACTTAAGACAATTTCTATGCTATAATCATGTTGATTCCAACATAATAATGAAATGTATGATGTTAGAACTAATATTAGAAAACAATGTCTTTATGTATAAAGATGAATATTATCTACAGAAACAAGGCGTAGCAATGGGCACACCATATGCAAATTCATATGCAAACTTGGTAATGGCCCATTGGGAGAAGGCTTATATTATAGATGCTGAATATGCCAATATAATTGTGTACTATAAGAGATTTGTAGATTATGTGTTTTTTCTATGGAAAGGAACAGAAACTGATTTAATTAGATTTTTTAGAATATATCAATCAGACTACAAGTTTCTGGAGCTTTGAAGGCAAATGGTCAAGAACGGAGATTGAATTTTTAGATATCTCCATTGTTAGAGAAAATGAAGCCTTTGCTACAACATTATATAGGAAGAGTTGTTGAAGAAATAATTTACTTTATCCTACAAGTATACATCCAGGACACATTTTTCAAAATATAGTGATAAATCAAGGGAGAGGAATATCACATTTAACCAGTGAAGATACCATATGTAATGAAACTATGAATAAACTAAGAAATGAATTTTTACAAAGGGGATATTCAAATAGAGAATGTGGTGTCCTAATGGATCCCATAATTATACATAGAAAAGGAAAAGGGAAACCTTAATTCAGTAAGAAGGAAGATCATACATTAGATAATGTGAAGAAAGACAATAAACAATCTAGAATGCAAATGAGGTTAAATATCCCCTTTCCTAATAATAATAAGGACATACGTAAGTAAGGTCATTGATAAAAGTTGGGCTATATTGAATATCAATGACGAAATAAGAAGTATTGTAGGACAGAAACCTAGTTATAGTTATCAGAATAATAAATCTTTGAAAAGGCTACTGTGTTATGAAGATGGTAGTATTAAGAAAATTACATTCGATAGACAAAGGACATTCCCTTGCAGAGGATGTAATCAATGCTCATACATGATGGTAACAGATAAATTCACTCACCCGGATAATAACAGGACTTACTATTTTAAGCACTATGCTGAATGCAAAACCAGTGATATAGTTTATTTAGCTAGTTGTTTGAAATGTAATAGTTTCTATATAGGTAAGACAAATAGGACACTGAGAGAAAGGGTGAGAGAACATATTTATGCAATAAATTGGGAAGACGAGACAAATGCATTAGCAGAACATGTACAAAATAATGAATTGGACCACCAATTTAAGTTTATGGTATTAGAATTAATTGTGAAAAACAATTGACTAGGGAATGTCAAGAACTACACTGAACAGGAGGAAATTAGATGGATTATTAGAATGCAGTCTGACAAAGGGAAAGGCTTAAATGATGGAATAATCCTTAAGCCATTCCTTAGAGATAGGCCACTACGACACACTAATAAAATATGATTTAAATCCTAACAAACAATAGACTATAATATTATTATTACATATTTTTGTATATGAATAGACAGTTGAAGCTGATATATATTTAATGGTATATAACAGCCTTGAATAATAATGGATGTTTATATGCATAAGTATATATATATATATGTATATATATATATATCATTTTTATTTTTATTTTTATCATTATATTTATTTTTATATTTACTTTTATAGATTTACATAGATTTTTTTATTTTTTATTTCTATTATATACATGAATTTTAATAAGATGTGAGTGTTATTCAATGATTATTAATTATATGAAATGTTTAAATATTTTAATGAATATTATTAAGTATATGATTGTTTATGCTGTGAAAAATAGGTAGGTCAAAATGAGATATGTCATTATATAGATATAGAATGAAGAGTATTATGAAGTGCATATACTGACATCTTATGGTGAATATAGGGTATGTGTCTTTAAGGCGAATTTTTGGCGCCTTTTTTGATTATTTAAATGATTGTTAAGACATTCTTAACCATTTTTCGGAAGAAGGGTATGTTAGTACCTGAAAGCGCTAACAAAAAGCTTTTATACTGTTCTGTCTTTTCATATCAATGTAATAAAAGTAAAAACATTGGAAATAGCCATGGTGGTCTTTGGAAGTGTGATATAAGTGTGAAAGTTGTTTAAGTTTTTATGTTGGCAAAATGGACTGTGCATTAAAAACAAGAATATATGATCATTTGAATGACATTTGAAAAGGAAAGGAAACTAGTGCACTTTTTAAACATTCTATTAACTGTACTTTAATTTTAAGAAATTTACTTTTGGTATTATTGACTAGACCATTGTGCACCACAGAGGGGGGGACTGGAAGAATTTGTTAAATAACAAGGAACTTTGTTGTCAGCTTAGGTTAGTTGCCATTTTATCCCCTGGGTTAAACGATTCTATTTCTGTTGTCAGCTTTAACATTTAGGGCCAGTAGGTTATAGGCTCACATTGTTTTTTATCTGATACAACATAATATGGTACATCCATTTGTAAGTTTTATTCATTCCAAATCTACATATTTTAAATGATATGCTTACTTGGCACAGGGTCATGTATTTCTTTCTACTTCCTATATATTTTTCATATTTTATTGCCCATGTATTATATTTGGGTAGTTTATATGTTTATCTTTGATCCATTTTCTTTTATTAGATTAATTAAAATTCCTCTAGAGGGATTGGTAGGATTAACTAATCAAGTGATGCATTTAAGCTAAGGTGTTTTCATGTGCTTTTGTATTCTGATGAAGTCCCCGGTTGGTGGGGGACGAAAGAACTTAATATTTTTTCTGGTTTTGTTAAAATTATTTTTTATCCATTGTGACCCTCTGTTTTTAGTGTGTTATATGCAAGTTACTAGTTTTTTTCTTTTTTACGTACTGCACCTTCTAAGTGTCCAAATAATGTATCTGTATGCATGTGTGTGTGTGTGTGTGTGTGTGTGTGTGTGTGTGTGTGTGTGTGTGTGTGTGTGTGTGTGTGTGTGTGTCTGCATCTGTCACTTGTGTGTTGTGTTGTTGCTTGCATAAGATGGTAGGGTACTCAAGCTCACCAGTTGTCTGAACTGTTCAGCAGAGGGATTCATTTTCATTCTGACTGTATTATAATACATTTCCTTGCCTTGCGGTTTATGCATGGCTATGACCTTCATTTTACCAGAGAAGCACAACTGTGCAGGCAAGTTGCACTTAAGTGACTGTGTCAAAGAAGGCCCCCGCAGTCACTTGCTTAATACTGTTCTGCTTAGGCACTTATGCTCATGACTGTTTGCATGTCTTTTTTATTTCAGCAATTGCATGACTTCAGTAATGGGCAACATATTTACAGCATTATAAACATAAACTAAAATGTGATGGCTGAAAAATGAGTAAAGAAATATGTGATACCTGACAAATGATAATAAAGATGAGTGCTGACTGAATGGGAACGTCCATGTTTGTTAGAGCTTTTGTGAATATGTGTTGATCCTAGATTTCCTCTCTGCATGTTCACTCCTGAATATCTGCTCTAAAAAAGGAGGAAAAGGCTAGAATTGGTATACTGGCCCAAAAACAGAAAACACTGGAACACAGAGGTGATGTAAGACATTTCCCCTGAACATTTGATCTAAAAGGGTTTTTCCTTCTCTGGAAAATGCATTCACTTGTGAAGACAGCAGGGAAGATCTTTGTAAATTCATCTGCTTGTTTCTCCACTGGTTCTTTGGTGAAGATGTCTTTGAAATTCTTGGATAATCTATATTATATGCAGGTACCTCCTGGAATGTGTTTGATGTCTTTTCAGTGCCTTTGTTATTAATCAGACCATCTGTTGAATTATTCTGATGTATGTTTCTGCTTTACGTTTAGCCGCTGTGTTATCACTGATCATAGGTGTTCAAGTTCACTCAACCCATACATACAAATTAACTTAAATCAACTTCGAAGTAATGCAGTCTCCATTGTTTGTACACAGTAAAGATATGGACAGATAATGTATTATTGAAAGTTGTTAGAAGGCCATGATCCTGTCCTCAATTAAGAATGCTCATCTGGCTTCAAGAGCTCTTTCATTTAATTTAGCATTTTGCAAATAAATGCTTTTGGATTTTTCAGATAAGCTGAGCATTTCTTTTAGTTAATCATTTTAAAAGTATGTTTGTATATTTTACTTTTCTGGCTGTCTTAACATACAGATTGCTTTAATCACAAGTTATGTTTTTTAGTTATTAAGATTTTCACATGTAGTGTATACCTTTCATTTTATAAAGCTGCATGGGAAATAAAGCTTTGAAAGAAAATTAAGCTTCAACCATTACATTGCCACTTGCATCAGTCTAGTTTTCTGATATGACTATTGTGTTTAAGACTGCACATTTCAATTTCTATTACAGTACTAGGTTAATGCTGTTGTATATTAAGGACTATACTGTTTATCAGATTGCTGTTGATATCTATAACTTCACCTTAATTTTTCAGTAACTGAAGTATAGTGATTGTGGCATGCTGCTCTTCAAAAGTATAAGAAGGAACAGGATGATAGTATTCATTTCTCTACCACTGCACTTTGTATCACATAAAGAGATGTGTCTCATAAACATTTGGTTCTGTAGATTTGCAATGCTTGTGCAGGCCATGAATGAATATGGTATCACTTTATTGAGCAGGTGAGGGATTTTCACCTCTTGACTGTCCAGATTTTCACAGAATGTCCAGAATTTTGCCCCATATTTTTGGTTTGTTCCTCATAAAGTGTGTACTTTTCTGGGAAAATCACTGGCTTTAAGTCAGTTAATAATGGCATAACATTTTAGTTTCAGACTTCATATCCTTCAGAAAATGCATGCTAACATACAGCCTGTTATTCTAAATTTGTAAGAGCAATATTTAAAATCTGTCCCTATTTATGGACCTTTGTCCCACCATTATTTTAGGCTTTGTCCATATTTATTTTGCTAAGAGGTTGAGAGGTAGTGAATTCACAGGAACAGAGTGGTAAGCTGTGGCAGATGTTGATATGGCGGCATTGGCAGGTCAATGCGATTAATGACTGTTACTGGACTCTCTTGTACAGCTGATGCAGGATTAGTGGCATGATAAGCTATGCAAGAAAAAAGGCACAGACGGTCAGCACAGAATGGAATGCCAGGTAGGAGTACACCCCTACTGGGCATCTAGCAATCAGTGCAGCCTTTGTTGTTTCCTGCCTTTCAGGAACTGATCATTTGAGAATTATCCCTGCTGGTGGATGGGGATGCTAATGCAGGTCTCCTAGGATGCTCATCTATGTCATTATCACACTTATGATTTTTCACATCCATGTTTAGTACAGTATTTACTACAAGATGTTGAGACAAAGTGCTCTACTAGTAAATAGGACATGTCTATCAAACTACATACATATTGAAACTACAGGCAAAAAAAGAGAAAAAAAAAAAAACAGAAAAAAAGTGTTTACAGAAGGGCAAGCCTCCTTGGACCATTAACACAGGACCCCCCCCCCCCCCAACCATACACCTCTTATTTATATATAAAAAAGACATAGTCACACAACATCAGGAAAAAGGAAAAAAAAAAAACAACAGGTAGAATGAAAACCTGAATCACATCACACAGCTGTGGTCTCAGAGTACAGCTGCTATATAGTTAAAATTTATGGGAAAATGCACTTTGATAAGATGGCTTCATCCAACGCACATTCAAAAAGTCACCATTTGAAAAGAGTTAAATCTTTCTTCAGTACAGTTAAATACTTCCTGTTTTTTTTCATAATTCTTATACCCAATGGCCAAAGTTGACTTTGTAATCACAACAAGACTACAGATTGTATTTGGTTGTGTATAAATCTGGGAGAACTAGGAAGACATGGTTACACCTCTCACAATATTTTAGAACGTACACCGCATGCAAAATTTTCCCAGCATCTCTTTTGGTGACAGTTTATCAGTAACACAGCAGTTACACCAACATCACACACTTGCACGTGTGGAAGACCAGACTGTGGATGTTGCTGTTAGTTCCAATGATCAGGAATCTGGGTATATGGAGGGCATTGACACTACAGAGTATAGGGACTATGGCAGTATGATCTTGGTGCCAGAGATACTAGTATTTGTGAAGTCTAGTTCTGAATCATGGCTCCACAAAATGATGATACTGTGTCAAACCTAATATATATTTTATTATACATTGATTTCTGTACAAGTCTGCATTTTACTGCAGGAAACTCAGGGGTACATGAAGGTGAATGTGCTTGGTGTGATATGCCTCCATACCCAATGTTTTACGATGCATGCCATCCAGATATGAGTGCTAGAGTGCAGCAGACCAGTGCCATCACATGGTGGTGCTCCTCATGTTGCCACTCATCATCAGTTTGGCCTCTCATTTAGAACAAGAACTAACAGACATGGCTAAGGTGGAGCAGGACACCTCTGCTCACTGATGGATGCCATATATCCACCTGCAAACCTATAGAAAGTCATGATACCCTGGTTTTGTTTGTGCTCAAGAGACCTGTCAAACCATAATGTTTCCAGTTTGTAGGTCTGTATTATCATCCGTCACAGATGGATTCACTTTAAAACATTAAAAGCTAATAACATTGCAATTCAAAACGCTGACACCAAAATCTTGAAAATTCAAAACACTGAAACCTCTAAACATTGAATCCAATAACACTGAAAAAAACATAGGAAACCAACATTTAATATATGCCAGCACAACTGCATACAAAAACAAATAAAAAACAAACCATAATAAGCTTCTGCAAATATAAGCAGGGGGGCAAGCCCCCTTGCACCCCCTGCTACTTAAATATATCAACTCCAAGTTCGCAATACACAGAACAAAATGGCAAACATACCATTCCGCGCTTTATAACTGCGTGTTTAAATTGTAAAAAAACTATCCTCAACCTTCTCTTAGAAACACTACTTTACTATTAAAACATTACACATTACTATATATCTCTATCTCTCTCTCTCTGATACTTACCAGAGTTTCATAGGTAACCTCAGTCATGTTCCCTTCTTACTTGCTATACTACAACATAACACATCTTAGTGTAGTGTAGTGCAATCTCGGAGTTGATATATTTAAGTAGCAGGGAGTGTGTGGGGTGCAGGCCCCCACATGGCGGTGCAGGGAGGGCTTGTCCCCCTGCTTATATTTGAATGTGTAATATGGTTCGTTTTTTATTTGTTTCTGTATATAGTTGTGCTAGAATATAGTACATGCTGCTTTACAATGTTTTTTACAATGTTATGGGATTCAATGTTTTGAGTTTTCAATGTTTTGAATTTTCAAGATTTTGATCTCAAAGTTTTGCATTTCAATGTTATGGGCTTTCGATGTTCTAAAGTGAATCCGCACAGACACATCCTGGTCTCACCATGGGCAATCATACACTTTAACAGGCAAATGCCAGATACCTTCAGAAAAAGGGTGGATCCTGAATCCAAGGAATTCCAGATAATTAGGTAATTCCACCATGGTACCTTGGAATGAAGCACCAAAAAAATTTATTAAGGGCAGTCTGTGTCGCATAACACAGAACCCCCCCTGAATAAACCTGACTCCAAACTAATACTGAAATGTTGTTTATCCAAGCTACATGTGCAAGTGTATGTGTGGATATTTGTGTGTGTGTGTGTGTGTGTGTGTGTGTGTGTGAGATTTACTCTTAACAGGTGTATATTTCTGCCCATTCCTATGCCATTGGGGTGTTGTGAAGCTGACGCACAATAAGAAAACACACACTATGTGTTACATTGCATTGCCTACAGTGGTACTCGTATGGCAACTCCGGTACTATCTACCTCACATTATTCTATGTATCTGTGCCATTTGTGAACTGTTAGCATAAATAGGACTCTAACAGACATTGTATCTTTGCATCCTGTGCAATAGGAGAGGTAGGTGAATTGGACACCTGCATGGATGGCTAACTGATGGGGATGCTGATTCTGCAAAAAAAGATTGACTGTTCACAAGCAATCTTTGTTTAAAGATAGCTGATTAAACTAACTTAAAAAGCAGAAGTTGAACTGACAGCTGACAATGTATTTGTAAAAGAAATAGTTTGTAAGCTGTCAAAATTGTTTTATTCTTGTGTGTGCTGCTTAGTGCATGAAACTTCCATGCTACAATTCTGTTTGAATCCATGGCAGGCCTCACAATTTCTATCGTCATCTTAATCATTTTTGTCACTATCATTCTGTGAATACTTCAGCTGCAGTACACCAGGTTGTCCACTCATAGTCTGGTCAGCTTGCTTAGGACAGCCAAGTTGTGCAGTATGACTGACACAATAAAAATCTTGCTAAACTTGTAAGAATAATACTGCAGATCCTCACACAAGGTGTCAGGACTAGGGAAATGGGCCTTGAGCATTTGGTTCTGGCTATGAACAACACTATAGTAATACATAGGAAAAATGGGAATTGTGGAATCAATACATACAGGGGAGGAATGAGGTTTAAACGAAGACAGGACTTAAATGAGCTATGTAATGTTTGACTGAAAATGATCGGGTAGATTATAAGTGAGTATAATGTTTGCAGCTGGGAGTGTGTCAGTATGGTTTTGATGTAAAATGCTTGCAACTAGGATTGTGTCGGTGTGGTTTGTTTTAATTTATATAAATGTAATATTTGCTTATGTCATAAGTGATGGTTTAATAAAGATGTTTTTGTTTAAAAAAGGCAGGAATTGAATAATTTATGTAATGTTGCTTAGGTTATATGATATATAGCAATATAGATGAAGCCTAATAAGTTATTAATACAGTTGGATTACTTTTATATAAATGTAAATGTGCCTATGTCACAAGTGATAAATCAATAAAGGTGTTTAAAAAAACACAATAGCAACATTTGGCCATTGTTCAGGAATATCACCCATGTATCATCACCTCTGCTGCAAGGTGGTATGGAAACTCCAATGCAAAAAACTGAGAGATTACCTAAGATACCTCAACTATCCGCATGCACTATTATACATTTGTAAGTGAATTGCTTCCTACATTTACTATAAAAACAGAGCTCTTGAAAATATCCCTACTGGAAGCAACAGTGGAGGTCATATGTGATAAATATGAGCACTATGTATGGTGCCAGTACATCATACAAAGTCATTTACAGTAATAAGATCTCTACTTCACTCTGTCTACCTTTTCAGAAAATGGAAACCCCAAATTCTGTATGCCTTGCACGGCATGCAGGATCAGTGCAGGAGCTCTAGCAGGCAATATGTCTGCCATGCAATCCAGAAAAAGCCTGGAGAAGCATGCAAGAGCGTTCCTGCACTAGTCTTGCACGGACTAAGCCCCTGTATGCAAATAACCCCATTTGCAGGAGAATTCCATGCAAATGAGGTGAATTTGGGATCCAGGAAACTGGAATCCGGCCATGCAGGACTAGTACAATCTGCAGAAATGTACTTGGTTAGTAACTAAATCCAAAATGGAGCCGTGACAGCTCCAAATAAAGACTGCATATCTATCAGGAAGCATGCCAATGGCCATGTATAAAGCCATTAGTATTGCAAACAACATAAAAAAAAATCAACTTTTATTTTTTTTTAGCTGATCTCGGCTGTTTAAGAGTAGGGCAGTGGTGCACAAATAGGATTGGGGGGGAAAAATAACAAAATAAACCTAAAATAAGCATTCTAACTAAAATCACTATTCTGCCATGCAAGTCAATGGCAGGCAGAAGACAACATGGCCAGTGAGTAGTGGTTGCTAAGGGGGAAGGCTCAGTGTGAGACATGTAACTATGCATTAGCAGGCAATCCTATGCAAATGAGGGGAATGATAGTGAATCCCAGTTTTCCCCAGCATGCTAGTCAGGTCCCAACAGTGTAAGAGTAGGAATAGCTTGGTGCAAGCCTAGGAGTTAGCTGACATCATGGGGGTGTGTGTCAGGCATACTGCAAGTGGATTGCAGCCCTGTGGCTCATGTTAGCTCCTAGCTTAGCACAGCTAAGCTGGGGGTGTGTCTGAATCTGCTTAGCACTCTTAACATTGCCTAAGTGGGTGTGCGTGCCGCGTACCAGGTTTTAAAGGAAGAAAAAAAAGTGAAATCAGGAAATAGCTGCACTGTGCACATTTGAGCACTCTGATTGCGCAGCGCACCCCCAGGCTTAAACAGGAAGGCAATGGGAAGGGAATACAGCAGTAGGAAGGTAATCGAGGAGAATTAGCATAACTGGCAGGTGAAATGTATAAGAATCAGCCAATTACACAGGCAGCAGACCAGACCAACCCAGAACACTACTATAAACTGTGCAAACACCCTCCACTCTGGTTTTTCCCATACTCTACACCACCAGTGTATACAAGCGGGGAAATGTTAATGTTATGGCAGCAGATAGTAGACACCCATACATACACCAAACAAAGCTACAAAATGATAGAGGCTGCAGCAGGCAAAACAGGACAACATGTGTAAAAGGCTGAGGGTGGTGAGGATGTGAATGCTGCTGATCAACCCACAGTGAGGAGACGGAGAAGAGAGTACAGACACAGGGTAACTTACCAGGGCTACATGAGTTGGCGATAGTGGAGCACTATAGGGTGAACAAAGATCTACTACAGCAAATTGTTGAGCTGTGCCGGCCATACATGTCACACAGAACTAACAGAGGGGAACTCATCCCAGTGGATACCAAGGTAAGTGTATGCGTAAGAATACTAGCTACAGGTACCTCCCAAAGCTCAACTGGGGATATCATGGGGATCTCACAGGCATCAGCATCCAGAGTATTCCACCAGTTCCTGGATGCCATGTCAGCACATGCCGGTGAGCACGTATATTTCCTCAACACCTGTGAGGTGTTGGTCAGCAATATGCATCTCTTCAACCAAATAGCAGAATACCCTGAGGTAGTGAGTTCTATAGACTGTGTGCACATATGCATCAAAGCACCACCTGGTGATCAGGGTAGGGCCTACATCAACCCCAGGGGCATCCCCTCCATTAACTGCCAGGTTGTCCTTGATGCCCAGGACATTATAATGAATGTGTGTGCTGGCTGCCCTGGAGGCTATCAGGATTCCCACATTTGGCATCTCACGCAGCTGTACCAGAGATTTGGCAATGGGGACATCCCCTACAGTCACCTAGTGAGGGATGCTGGTTACACACTGGAGCCGTGGCTGATGACACCCATCAGAAATGCACACACACCTGAACAAGAATGCCATAATGAGGCACATGCACAGACCAGACGTATAATAGAGCATGTGTAGGGATGCTCAAGTCATGGTTCCAGGTGTCTGGAGACATCTGATGGAGCCTTGCAGTACTCACCAGCTACATGTACCCAAATTTTATGGTATGTGCCATGCTACACAATATGATCCTGTGGAAACAGCTGCAGCAGGAACCGCATGGGGCAGGGCCACACAGCCCCCCACCAGTGCCAAGGCCTGCACAGGCACAGAGTGACTTGGAGGAGGAACAACCTGAGCCTACTCCAGTAGGCAGATGGAGGCATGCCCAGTATGCCAAGGCCACGGCAAAGAGACAATGCATAGCACATACACTGACACAGTAGGGACCCAGGGAAAGAGTAGTCTCTCTGACTCGCACATACAGTAAAAGGGATGCCAAATATGACACTACCTGTGCTCAATCATGTATAGGGAGTGTACTATGTGCATCTGACATAGGCAGCCCTCCAGCACCATCCTCAATCATGGCACACCCACAAGGTAAGTCAATCAACCTACCAATTGCTAAATGGAGTAGAATGTGTTGTTACCTGTATCTATAATATGGATGTGAGCATGCAAGGGAATTGGGTGGCTTAATGTTATGGCAGCAGATAGTAGACACCCATAGTGGCACCATGACATCTGTAACACATACTGGAGTCACCATAGTAATCAGTACTACACAGGGTGACAAAACCCACTGCAGGAAATGTGCTGGGCAACATGTGTGTCCATATGACTCACACATGCCAGTCAGGGAGGTTCACATACTCAACAACAGTCTCAGCCAGTAGGACAGGTGTAGACAAGCCCAAACAAAGCCTGTGCAATGGCCTCTGAATGATGCCTATGGGTAACCTCCCCTCAGGCCTACACAGACAGACTAGAGCAGGTCAGGCAGTGGGATGTTAGTTCTGAAGGGTACGAAGTCAGACACTAATGTGCAGGGCAACCAAAGCTAAGACCTGTAGTACACTGATATGCTTCTTGTCAGTAAGATAGGTTAGAATACAGAATGAAATGGAGTACCTGACATACCAGTGCAGTCATAGCAAATGTGTGCATGTGCCAGGTGTGCCCCTCAATCCTGTGTAGAAATGTAGTAACAGTCAGGTGTGCCCCTCCAATCCTGTGTAGAAATGTAGTAACAGTCAGGTGTGCCCCCCACACCCATGTAGACATGTAAAAACAGTCAGGTATGCCCCCACTCCTGTGTAGAAATGTAATAACAGTCAGGTGTGCCCCCCACTCCCATGTAGACATGTAGAAACAGTCAGGTGTTTCCTCCCCCAATCCTGTGTAGAAATGTAGTGACAGTCAGGTGTCCCCCCAATGCTGTGTAGAAATGTAAAAACAGTCAGGTTTGGCCCCACACAACCCTATGTAGATATGTAGTAACAGTCACGTGTGCCCCCCCAATCCCATGGAGGCATGTAGAAACAGTCAGGTGGTGTGCCCCCCCAATCTTGTATAGAAATGTAGCAACAGTCAGGTGTGCCCCTCCCAATCCTGTGTAGAAATGTAAAAACAGTCAGGTGTGGCCCCCCCACAACCCTATGTAAATATGTAGCAAAAGTCAGGTGTGCCACCCCCACTCCCACATATACATGTAAAGCAGTCAGGTGTGCCCCCCCCAATCCTGTGTACAAATGTCATGACACTCAGGTCTGCCTCCCCCCAATCCTGTGTAGGCATGTAGTAACGTATGAGTAGGTATAATACGAGTGGAGCACAGATGGCCAGAGGTGGCCAAGGTAGCAGGCTAGGTTGTAGCATTTGCATAATATGCAGGTCTGAGTGTGTTAGGACGGTGTGTGTTTCATAATGTCTGAGAGGGGTCAGTATGTATGCATGTTGAGGTAAGACCTGGTGGCCATTGCCCACTACTGCTGATAACAAGGACAAGCCCTCATGACTGCAGTGCCAAAGACAATCCCCACCAGTTTAATACATGCAAGCAGTAAGCCATTGTAAATGTATGGTGGTAATATGTGTCATCATCTGAAAGACTGACATGGCATGGCTGTTGGGCTAGATATACAAGCAGTACACAGGGGAAAGTGCCCCAGACATACAGTATTTATTGTGTCACTGTGAAATGGTGACACCCATGGATATTTACATATAGGTATGCATCACAGTAACAGGACCTGTAGTAGGGGATACCGGTGATGTCTGCCTAAACACCTGCAGATCACAAAGGCGGTAGGACTGATGTATTGGGAATCGGCTGATGTACCCGCAAATACCAGCATAACTGTAAGGCCCCATGCATATCTGTGTGTCAGATGCAAGTAGTGTCCATAGCACACATGCATCCAGCCATGCAAACACCACCCACAGGCACCTCTCTGGCAATATCCCTGCTCTGGGGAATGGGTACAATACAACCCCACCTGTATATGGCAATAGCAGAAGACTGCAGCATGCAGTGCAGGTTTTCCATGCAGGTGTGTCCCTAGCTGTAGGTAGCACCCTGCCAGCATCCACACCACCTGATCAAGACTGATAGAAGGTATTGACATGAACAACTATCACATCTACCCTGTCACCCCAGGGGAATATACTGTACGGTGGTCTGGGACTGTAGGACTGACAGAATGCAATGGCCTGCCACATCTGGCCTGCATCAACACCTAATGCCCCACATGCGCCTGCCAAATGCCCGTGTCTCACACACACTGCCAATGCATGTTATGTCATGCACACCCAAATAACAACATAACACACTCCATTTAAGCCATATGCAAGGCCATGTGGACAAACCACAGTAACATGTCCACCATGTCCCACTGCATGAACTGTGGACCAACACTAACACACACCTGTGATGTGGTGATACCCTTATGGAAAGTATCACAGAATGTATGCATAATGTAAGGAAGAGGTTAGAATAACAGAGGGAGTGTGGAAATATGGGCAGCATGGAATGTGCAGGGTCCGACACCAAGCTGTGTGCACACTATCCCTGGCTGCAAACACATAAATAGGTGGCTACACACCTGCCCATACACCACAATAAATAAATAAATGTCCTGATCCATGGTCCCTGCCTCTGGCTAACATGTGCAAATCTGTACAGCTGTGATGCATTGCCACAGCAAGATAAGGCCATACTGCCATGTTGATGTGCAGACAAGTATGGGATCCTCTGCCAGTACTGTACCAAGATGCTGAACAGGATACACAAACCCAGCACCAAGTGTCTGCAGCTCCCCCTCCAGAATGGCATAACTTACCATGAATATGTAGGTGTATGCCCACAATACCAGACACAGCTGCAGTCACCCTTGTCCCACAAGTCATCACTGTGAGCAAGAGTGTCTACCTGACAGTACATGAGGACAGACAACATCACTGTGTATAACACGTTTGAATATCTCTGCTAACAGCAATACCATGCAGCTGAAGCAACACAGACACAATCCTTTACAGTACAGACTGTCCTTTGCACAGTTTGTCCCCATATTGCCAAATGATTGACGCATACCATGCAGAAACAGTATGCTACCTGTAGGTGTATAACACAAATGTCTGCACTACAGTACAAACTACCTGGAATCAATCCACACATTCAGTACAGAAGGCCATACAGGGTATGCTCACTCACTTAAAGAAATGAGGGCAATGTCAACCAACAACATACCAAAAGGTCATACTGGACATGCTCACACACTTAAACAAATGAAGGCCATGTCTACAAACAACAGTGGACCAGACATATCTGGAATTTGCAGATGTTAGTGCAGACACTCCTCAGTATGCAGCACTCATGCTTTGCACACACACTGGATAGGAATACAGGCATATATCCAAGGACAACATACTATAATAAGCCAAAAGTAGACATACACAGATGTGTGGAATACAGTGACTGTCACAAGGGGCCATCCATTATAAGGCCTGTCCCACCCAGCCCACAGCCAAATGGCTACAACCACATGAGGTTTGGATGCCACTCAATTTTGAACTTAGCCACTGGTATCTGTCAGCATGATGGACTATGTGGTGCAAGTGCTAGCTGTGCAACATGACTGCACAAGGAAGTAGTCATCTAGCGCTGTGTACACGTACTTATGGAATATAACCCTGTGTGTGCTAGCATGTGGTATGTCAACCTCTAGATGAATGGGTTATGGCCCATGCACACACACTGCCCTCCTCATAGTTGTACTATGACAAGCCTGCTGAGTTCATCCACTTTGAATTACACCCTTGTGAATGGTGTAGGCCGGTAATCTCTGTGGTGCTTCCTATAACTGCGTACTGCTGTAGTGTGGAAAACTAGTTAGGTAGGAGTTCTAATCCCAGACATGGCAAGTGTGTGTGCAGGTGTGGCTCTGTCTGTGTAGAGAACAATGCTTCTTAGGCTAGTCACAATCACTACAATTCAAATGCCACACTTTGTCAAGTTTGCTGATGTCATACACTGTGAAATACACCTTTTGAAATGCTGTAGCCCAGTAACCTCCTTGGCGCGTCCTATACCTGCATTCTGCTGTAGTGTAATAAATTAGTTAGATAGGAGTTCTAATCCCAGACATGGCAACTGTGTGTGTGTGTGTGTGTGTGTGTGTGTGTGTGTGTGTGTGTGTGTGTGTGTGTGTGTGTGTGTGTGTGTGTGTGTATGTCTCACCATGTATGGAGAGAGCAATGCTTTTTAGGCTAGTTACACTCACTACAAATCAAATGCCCTACTTTGTCAAGGCTGCTGATGTCATACACTGTGAAATACACCTTTCAGAAAGGTGTAGCCCTGTAATCTCCATGGCATATCCTATAACTGCGTACTTCTGTAGTGTGATAAAATAGTTAGGTAGGAATTTTAATCCCAGACATGGCAACTCTGTGTGTGTCTCGTTCTGTGTAGGAAACAATGCATTTTAGACTGGCCACACTCACAACAATTCAAATGCCCGACTTTCACAATCCTGCTAATGTCATTCATTGTGAAATACACCTTTGGGGAAGGAGTACTCCAGTAATCCCCATGATGCATCCTATAGCAGCTCCATGCTGTAGTGTGATATCGAACTCTGTTAGGGGTTCTATACCCACACATGTCAGTTGTGGATGTGTTGTGTGTGTTTCAATGTCTGTGTAGGGAGCAATGCATTTTAGCCTAGCCACACTCACTACAATTCAAAGGCTCTACTTTGGCAATCCTGCTAATATCATTCATTGTGAAATACTCCTTTGGGGAAGGAATACTCCAATAATCCCCATGGTGTATCCTATAGCTCTATGCTGTAGTGTGATATTGAACTCTGTTAGGGGTTCTATACCCACACATGTCAGTTGTGTGTGTTCAATGTCTGTGTAGGGAGCAATGCATTTTAGCCTAGCCACACTCCCTACAATTCAAATGCCCTACTTTGGCAATCCTGCTGATGTCATTCATTGTGAAATACACCTTTGGGGAAGGCATACTCCAGTAATCCCCATGGTGCGTCCTATAGCAGCTTCATGCTGTAGTGTGATATAGAACTCTATTAGGGGTTCTGTACCCACAAGTCAGTTGTGGATATTTTATGTGTGTTTCAATGTCTGTGTAGGGAGCAATGCATTTTAGGCTAGCCACACTCACTACAATTCAAATGCCCTACTTTGGCAATCCGGCTGATGTCATTCATTGTGAAATACACCTTTGGGGAAGGCATACTCCAGTAATCCCTATGGTGCGTCCTATAGCAGCTTCATGCTGTAGTGTGATATAGAACTCTGTTAGGGGTTCTATACCCACAGATGTCAGTTGTGGATGTTTTGTGTGTGTTTCAATGTCTGTGTAGGGAGCAATGCATTTTAGCTTAGCCACACTCACTACAATTCAAATGCCCTACATTGGCAATCCCGCTGATGTCATCAAATGTGAAATTTACCTTTGGGGAAAAAGTACTCCAGTAATCTATGTGGCATGTCCTGTAACTGTATAGTGTAATAAACTAGTTAGGTAGGAGTTCTAATCCCAGACATGCATTACAGGTGTGTGTGTTTGCGTGTGTGTGTGTGTGTGTGTGTGTGTGTGTGTGTGTGTGTGTCTCTCACCATCTATGGAGAGAGCAATGCTTTTTAGGCTAGTTACACTCACTACAAATCAAATGCCCTACTTTGTCTAGGCTGCTGATATCATACACTGTGAAATACACCTTTCAGAATGGTGTAGCCCAGTAATCTCTGTGGCATATCCTATAACTGCGTACTTCTGTAGTGTGATAAACTAGTTAGGTAGGAATTTTAATCCCAGACATGGCAACTCTGTGTGTGTCTTGTTCTGTGTAGGAAACAATGCATTTTAGACTAGCCACACTCACAACAATTTAAATGCCCGACTTTCACAATCCTGCTGATGTCATTCATTGTGAAATACACCTTTGGGGAAGGAGTACTCCAGTAATCCCCATGGTGCGTCCTATAGCAGCTCCATGCTGTAGTGTGATATTGAACTCTGTTAGGGGTTCTATACCCACACATGTCAGTTGTGGATGTGTTGTGTGTGTTTCAATGTCTGTGTAGGGAGCAATGCATTTTATCCTAGACACACTCACTACAATTCAAAGGCTCTACTTTGTCAATCCTGCTGATATCATTCATTGTGAAATACAGCTTTAGGGAAGGAATACACCAGTAATCCCCGTGGTGTATCCTATAGGAGCTCTATGCTGTAGTCTGATATTGAACTCTGTTAGGGGTTCTATACCCACCCATGTCAGTTGTGTGTGTTCAATGTCTGTGTAGGGAGCAATGCATTTTAGCCTAGCCACACTCCCTACAATTCAAATTCCCTACTTTGGCAATCCTGCTGATGTCATTCATTGTGAAATACACCTTTGGGGAAGGCATACTCCAGTAATCCCCATGGTGCGTCCTATAGCAGCTTCATGCTGTAGTGTGATATAGAACTCTATTAGGGGTTCTTTACCCACAAGTCAGTTGTGGATATTTTATGTGTGTTTCAATGTCTGTGTAGGGAGCAATGCATTTTAGGCTAGCCACACTCACTAGAATTCAAATGCCCTACTTTGGCAATCCGGCTGATGTCATTCATTGTGAAATACACCTTTGGGGAAGGCATACTCCAGTAATCCCTATGGTGCGTCCTATAGCAGCTTCATGCTGTAGTGTGATATAGAACTCTGTTAGGGGTTCTATACCCACAGATGTCAGTTGTGGATGTTTTGTGTGTGTTTCAATGTCTGTGTAGGGAGCAATGCATTTTAGCCTAGCCACACTCACTACAATTCAAATGCCCTACATTGGCAATCCCGCTGATGTCATCAAATGTGAAATTTACCTTTGGGGAAAAAGTACTCCAGTAATCTACGTGGCATGTCCTGTAACTGTATAGTGTAATAAACTAGTTAGGTAGGAGTTCTAATCCCAGACATGCATTACAGGTGTGTGTGTGTGCGTGTGTGCGTGTGTGTGTGTGTGTGTGTGTGTGTGTGTGTGTGTGTGTGTGTGTGTGTGTGTGTGTCTCACCATCTATGGAGAGAGCAATGCTTTTTAGGCTAGTTACACTCACTACAAATCAAATGCCCTACTTTGTCTAGGCTGCTGATATCATACACTGTGAAATACACCTTTCGGAATGGTGTAGCCCAGTAATCTCTGTGGCATATCCTATAACTGCGTACTTCTGTAGTGTGATAAACTAGTTTCTATGCTGGTATCGGATGTGCCACATAGGTTACATGTTGAGTAGCCCTTAAAACATATATGTGATTGTGAGTGGCATCTGAAACAGGGATATGGTAGCTATATTGTAGGTGCAGTACATGTGCCTATCTGGATGAACAAGTGCCAGTATCAACACAGCCACACTCTCACAAGAACACACACACATTGATGGGCCAGGAATACAACCAATCACTAGTGAGATTGCCACAACACATCTCTGTGCATGTATCACAGGGGTCATACAGAGGTTATATGGGCAAAGGGTATGTGGAGGTGTCTGACATTGGGCAGCATGCTTCAGCATGCCAATGGGGGTTAGTGAGTGTGAATGTGATCATACGAATCATACATGCACACACACACACACACACACACACACACACACACACACCTGTCATACATGACTGGGATTAGAACTCCTAACTAACTAGTTTATTACACTACACAGTTACAGGACATGCCACATTACTGGAGTACTTTTCCCAAAGGTGTATTTCACATTTGATGACAGCAGCGGGATTGCCAAAGTAGGTAACATCTGTGGGTTTAGAACCCCTAATAGAGTTCTATATCACACTACAACATGAAGCTGCTATAGGACGTACCATAGGGATTACTGGAGTATGCCTTCCCCAAAGGTGTATTTCACAATGAATGACATCAGCCGGATTGCCAAAGTAGGGCATTTGAATTGTAATGAGTGCGACTAGCCTAAAATGCATTGCTCCCTACACAGACATTGAAACACACATAAAATATCCACAAATGACTTGTGGGTACAGAACCCCTAACAGAGTTCTATATCACACTACAGCATGAAGCTGCTATAGGATGCACCATGGGGATTACTGGGGTATGCCTTCCCTAAAAGTGTATTTCACAATGAATGACATCAGCAGGATTGCCAAAGTAGGTTAGGGAAGGCATACCCCAGTAATCCCCATGGTGCATCCTATAGCAGCTTCATGCTGTAGTGTGATATAGAACTCTGTTAGGGGTTCTGTACCCACAAGTCATTTGTGGATATTTTATGTGTGTTTCAATGTCTGTGTAGGGAGCAATGCATTTTAGGCTAGTCGCACTCATTACAATTCAAATGCCCTACTTTGGCAATCCGGCTGATGTCATTCATTGTGAAATACACCTTTGGGGAAGGCATACTCCAGTAATCCCTATGGTACGTCCTATAGCAGCTTCATGTTGTAGTGTGATATAGAACTCTATTAGGGGTTCTATACCCACAGATGTTACCTACTTTGGCAATCCCGCTGCTGTCATCAAATGTGAAATACACCTTTGGGGAAAAAGTACTCCAGTAATCTACGTGGCATGTCCTGTAACTGTGTAGTGTAATAAACTAGTTAGTTAGGAGTTCTAATCCCAGTCATGTATGACAGGTGTGTGTGTGTGTGTGTGTGTGTGTGTGTGTGTGTGTGTGCATGTATGATTCGTATGATCACATTCACACTCACTACAACCCCCATTGGCATGCTGAAGCATGCTGCCCAATGTCAGACACCTCCACATACCCTTTGCCCATATAACCTCTGTATGACCCCTGTGATACATGCACAGAGATGTGTTGTGGCAATCTCACTAGTGATTGGTTGTATTCCTGGCCCATCAATGTGTGTGTGTTCTTGTGAGAGTGTGGCTGTGTTGATACTGGCACTTGTTCATCCAGATAGGCACATGTACTGCACCTACAATATAGCTACCATATCCCTGTTTCAGATGCCACTCACAATCACATATATGTTTTAAGGGCTACTCAACATGTAACCTATGTGGCACATCCGATACCAGCATAGAAATGTTATAGCACTACATAGTCCTCAAGGGTTTGATACCCTGTGCCGGTAGGTGTGTGACACAAACATGCTTAAGTTTTACTCTCCCATCCCTCCCTGACTTTACTTTGCCTCTGTTTGCCTCTCTCGCTCCCTCTCTGGTGGATATGGAGACCTACACCTGCTTTGCTTAGGCTGCAGCATGTGTATTGTAAGTGATTCTCATGATCAGCTGATGGCCTCTGCATGAATTGCAGCCCTCATCTACCTAATTGCATGTGGAACAGCTGTGGTAACATTCCCATAGCAAATTCCATGGAAACACACTCCAATATCTAGGAACATCATGCTGGTGTTGGGTCTTTTCATTTACCTTGAGCAGGAACTAGATCTGTTGTTTGCAAACAGCATAACAGATGTATTGGGGATTTATCTCTAATAACATACACTGTGGAAACAGGCCAACACACAGGAGGGGGATGTGCCTGACTTGAATACAGACTGTAAGTGCTGCTATACTGCAATTGGAGTAATGTTGGTTTAACAGGGTGTGTGTGGATATGGCTGTCCAACATGTTTTAATACCTGTCATGTCAGTGCTATGTTTATGAAGAAACCCCCATCAGTAGGGTCATCTGCAGACTGGGCAGTGTGTGGTGCCTTTTGTTTCTTGTGTTACCCACAGAGCACCTATCTGTGAACTGCATAAGGTAGTGAGAGAATTGCAGTCTGGAGATGGTGACAGCCATGAGAGTTACTGACATCATTTCCCTCATAGGACATATGTTGAAACAAATCCTGTTACAACAGTAAATGTAAGAGGTTATCACAGCAACATGTCTATAATGGCCCTGTGTTTGTGCCTCCAGCCACCACTCTGCCAACCTTTGAACATATGTCATGCAGTAAGAGGTGCATATGTGCTGTACATCATATTTATTGATACCATATCTGATAACAAGCCAGTGAGATATCAGACTGCTGCACATGTTATGTATAGTATGGGTTATATTTGATGAAATAACCTGGACATTATGTGGTTGTGTGTACAGTACTGAGGTCTGTGTACTTATGGTGATTGTCAACAGTGTGTTTATTGTTAATATGTACCTTGGCGTGTGTACAGACTGTGGTAGATGTCATTGTTCTTGGTTCTGTTCTATCTGTTGTTACATGCAGCTCCACTGTATGTTACCCTATTCCCTTACATGTTTGTAGTACCAAACACACACATGTCCCATAACACAGACAGGCATCAGACCACACTCTGTAGCAGCCCAGTATATGTAGGGTTAATGTGTGAGTGGCACATATGAGGATGGTTTTGAAAAGATAGTCCATATACTGTAATACTACACTAGCTTACCATATGCGGCTATGGCTGTGTTCACATTGGTTGTGGTTATGCACTTTCACATAGGTGTCCATTACTCTGTGCTGTGACATGCCTGTAGAGCCTGCTATATATGCAGGTACTTGTGTATTCTCCCATAGGAAATGTATGCCAGTGTTGAGCCAGTCTGCCCGTAGCCTGCACAGTGCTTTGTTACATGCCTAGCAGCTTAGTGTACTTACCCAGTGAGATATCATGTCCAGATACTTGCCAGATGTATTGCTGCTGGGCCACCATAACAGTCATGTATGTCAGACAAAGCAGTGGGATGCTGTACAGATGTATGTCAATAACTAGTGGGTAGTATGTGGCCATTGCACCTCTTTACCAGCGGTTATAATGTGTCAGGACAGACAGGGGTGTGTGAATGCATAACATATGGGGGCATATGTAAATCAGTTGGTATGTGTTATACCCATCTATATGGCTGTTAACATCCACATTGTCAGGCTTGGTCCACATGTCTTGCACTAAGGGGTTCTGTGTATACCTCTGGACTGTCCAGAGTGTGTCAGACTGTTCAAATATATTGGCCGTATCTCTGCTGTAGTCCACAGGAGCATTACTGTGCTAGCAGTGGTACTGTACTATGATGTCCTTAGGATGTCTGTCTGTAGCCAATGGTGCACATGTTAAAAGCAGATGTGACCTCCCACACACACCATGTCTGTGAAGACAATCCCTATTACAGTAACAATAGTCTACAAATATACCTGCAATACATACCTGACATCCCCCTGCATTACAAAGTTGGGACTACTGGGGCTGAAGTAGGGCTCCACTCTATGTTCACGACATATTGTGAACATATATGCATATCCAATTATCCATATATCTATATAGATATATACACATATACATCTCGACATATATAGATGGATATGTATATGTACATATATATATATATATATATATATATATATATATATATATATATAAACACTCAGATATATATAAATATACAGAGCAATATATGCCTACACATACACAGATAGAGCAGATAGAGATACATATGCATGTATACAGGTTCCCTATTAGAAGACTGAAGACACATTCTTTCGAATGCATCTTGGTCGAACTCAAAAGCCTGAAATGGCAAAATATCAAAGCGGCTTTTATGCGAATTCTTTCCCTGGGATAGAATTTGCTTGGCCACTTCGTTACTTTGCCATTTTCGGCACTGTAGTGCAATCTCGGAGTTGGTATATTTGAGTAGGGTGTGTGGGTGGGGTGCAGCAGCCCACATCGGGGGGGGGTGTAGCCCCCCACTTAATGTAATGTTTAAAGTGATTATTTATTTTTTTGTTGGAACAGCGATTTTTTTCCCTTGGAAAAAATTCACTGTTCTGACAATTCGAAATTGTAAGCTTTCTCTTACATAGGGTTGATTAATCACCATTCGCTTTTGTAAGCGTTTGGTGATCTAATATAGACCTCATACACATATGGCTATTTACATTTATATTGACATTAGTAGGTATATCAGAATAGATATGTATGCACATATAGTTGTACGTATCTACATATATACCGAAATAACTAGGCATAACTGTACACATAGTATGTGCATATATATAGCTATATATATAGAACCTTCCTTAGGATTTTTTCTCATGTAAATAAGTATATACTGTGGATTGATCAAACACCTTCATATAGTATCACAACCTATGTGTTAAATAACACTAGAAATCCATCCTTGCTGTTCTTCTATACTCTATCTATTGATCTCTAGTATTTTTCTTTCTTAGGTTTTTGTGAGCCCTTAGTATCTCTTATCATAAATTACTAGGTGTATCTAATTTTGTAATATGTTATAAAGATTTGTACTACACTATTTCTAATACAAATATATTTGTCTTTTTCATCTATTCTTAGATAAATTTTTCCTTTTTCCTACTGAAATATAAAATATATAATCTTCGGCTTGTACTATAATTGTTAAACTTATGTACCAAATTATACTGTTATTGTCTTTGTCTTGACCTTTTATGTTGTTGTAATTTGTGGAGCTTTTCTCCCCGGGCCTCCACTGAAAATGGACATATATCCAGCTGGACTAGCCCGGTCAACAAATGTAAAATAAAATAAAATAAAAAAAAAAAAAAAAATATATATATATATATATATATATATATATATATATATATATATACATATGAAAGGATGTACATGTGGCCATATACTGCTTGGTGTAACTTTCATGCTAAGCCTTTTTGGTTTAAGCATTTGGGCTTCAGACCAGTTGTTTTACATTAGGAAGGTTTGTGGTCTTCACTGTTGTGGCAGGACAGGTAGCTTACATCCTTCTAAGTTGGGAACTGCTGATTGAAGGCTCAGTGTCTGTTATTCTAAAAGTGCATTAGTTCTGGTTTAAGTAGTTGGGCTTCAGGCCAGTCATTTTGCATTAAGAAGGTTAGTGTTCTGCACTCTTGTGGGAGGAGAGGCTGGACTCTGCCCTTCTGAGCCAGGAATTTCTGGTTAGAGGCTTATAGAGCCTGCATATTTGAACTGTTTCTTACTGAAATTGGTGTGCCTTGTTTGCTGTCGCATAAACTAGAGTCTTGCCTGCTGAATCTAGCTTTGTTTGTATAACTGGAGCACTAATCCAGGCCTTCTTTTTTGGAGAAGGTTCCCCTGCACCCCAGTGGCAGGAGTGTGCAGATAGAACTTGTCTGATTGAAGACTACAGGAACAGGGCTCAGTTTTGAGATTTTTTTACTGGTTAATTGGGTAATTTGTTTAAAAGCCTTTTCTGATTGCTTGTAGTCATCTAAAGCTGTTTTAAGTGTATTTTTTACTGTTTGTAGTCATTTAAAGTTGTTTTAAGTGGATTTTTTACTGTTGTTGCCTTATCATTTCAAAAAAAATTCCTTGTTTCCCACCTTTCTAAGCTAGTATAGTCCAGTTTTCAGGCTAGTGCTGAATTCAGGGCTGTGTTACAAGTTTCTGAGTTGCCCATACCTTATTTGGATAAAATGAGGTTTCTCTGTTCACCTGTGAGAGAGGGAGCTTTGAGAACCATCTGTCCCTGGAGAAGTGGTTCCAGCCCAGAAGTTAGTAGTTTATAGGCCATTTCTACTCTTTCATTTCCCTGCTGTAAAAAACACAGTTGCATGGTTTTGCACATCTAGGCAGCACTGGTTAGCTAGGGCTAAATTATTTCTGGCTCCACCAAGTCTTCTCTTCAGTTTTTCCCTTGAAAGTAGTCTAACTCCTAACCTAAGCACTTAAAAAGCATCCTACAGTCCAGAACTTTCTCAGACCTAATAACAAGCACTAATATACCCCGACACTTGATTGCCCAGCAGGGCAAGGCTCATTATTCACCTCTCACCAACCTAGCGACTAAGCAGCTCACCCTACTATTCAGTCATGACCAAAGGGCAATTTCAGGTATACTCTCCAGTCCAGCTGGTGAATCTGGGTATCCTGAGGCAATGTTACAACTGCCTCATATACACAGACAACCCTCTCATCCTACCACAAAACATTAACATATGTGAGAGATGCAATTATATAGCTAAATTGGAGGCTAAGTTCTCTCCACCCAAGACTGGAACAGGTAGTCATGAGGAGAAGGTTAACACTTTCACCACACCTCCAGCCTCACATAGACATACTAAACCAGCACTGGCAAAAAAATATACATAAATTCACAAAATTATACTCGGAGGCTCTAAATAAAAACCTGCAAAAGCATCAGAGACCTCCAAAGCAGACACCCAAAAAAACTGCACGTCCCGTCACAAATCAGACAACACATAAAACACAAAATCAGTATGCCACACAATCACAGCCCTTAAGGTGAAATAACACACCTGACACACTAGTAAAAGGAGACTCTATAGTCAGGCACACTGATGTCCCACTCACTAGGCTGGACAAGGAGAAGGTTACTGTTAGCTCTCTGTCGGGAGCCAGAATCTGCCACATAACGCAAGCACTCATGTCACTCCAGAACAAGTGCAAATATGACTCTGTCATTGTTCATGTTGGTGTGAATGACCTGAGACGTACCTCCCTGCACTACATGAAAACAGACATGTAAGAGCTCTCTGATCATGTAGCCCAGGCGGGTATGACCCTGACCCTGAGTAGCATCTTGCCCTCACCAAGAAAGATACCACAGTATAAAGAAAAAAATATCAATTTCAGCAACTGGCTAAGCTTCTGGTGTCATTCAAAGGGGATCCAGTGTCTGTCAGCCTGGGAAGATATGCTCCACAAGCCTCATTGCTTCGCAAGAGACAGCTTGCACCTGTCACCCCTAGGCTTTAGAGTACTGGCCAAGACTCTTGCTGTCCCTATAGTGCCTTTTTTAGGCAAGACTCAAAAGTCAAACCCACCTCCATAAAAAGCACAAATAAAAAAATGAGGGTTATGCTACTCAACGCCAGGAGTTTAAATCTCAAAATGCATGCGCTCGAAGCACTCCTCAGTATGGAGAACATTGACATCTGTGCAGTAACTGAAATGTGGTTCAAGGCTCCACAGAGCACCCCAGCACTACTGGGCTACAACTCATACCACACATTTCGGTCACAGAACATGGACCAAAACACTAAAGGAGGGGGTGTATCCATAGTCATCAAGGATACCTACACCTCCAGGTTAGTGGCACAGCATGATACCTATGAGATCATCCATGTGAAACTAACATATGGCAAATCTGCAATGCAAATTGTGGCCTGCTACAGATCACCCTCCATGACCCAGGACCACCACTCCGCCTTTCTGGAGAAACTGGAAAACATGAAGGTCCTACTGAACACCCTGATATTGGGTGATTTCAATTACCCTACTGTTAAATGGGAAAAAAAACTCAAGTACAAACTCCCAGGTCCAGCGCTTCCTGGAATTTATCAACTCAAATGCCCTGGATCAGCTGGTAAACTCCCATACTAGAGGTGAAAACATATTGGACCTGGTCATCAACAACATGTGCGACAGGTGTTCTGCACCAGAGGTTAACCCGTCCATAGTTAGATCAGACCATAAACTAATCACTCTGTATTTCCACACCACACCACCACCCCCAACCAAGGAATCCACAGTGAAAAACTTTTCTATAGCAAACTTCACCTTACTTAAGACAGAGGTGGTAAGTTTCACAGCCCCCACACTTAAGGATAACAGTGTTCAAGATGCAGGAACCTTTACAAATGCACTCTATGAGCACCTACAAGGATGCATGGATCGTGCCATCCCTAGAAAAGCCAAGACTCACTCCCCTAAGAGAAGGAAACCAGTCTTGTGGACCCCTGCCATAAACAGGTTATACAATAGAAGGAGGAAACTAGTTCAGAAAAAAAGCAAATCCCTAGAAAAAAAGACATCCCTGATCAGTATCAGTAAGAAACTAAGGTCCCTCATAAAATCATCCAAGGCTAACTTCGAAAGAAAAATAGCCAAGGATTTGAATGATAACCACAAAGCCTTCTTTAGTTATGTCAAGAATCTAAGTGGCAACTCGCAGATATGCTCTGAGCTAGTGCAAAATAGCACAAAATATACTGAACCTACTGATATTGCCAACATCCTGGCAGATAGATTCAGTGCAAACTTCACCCCCAAAAGGGCCCACAACAATACCGGAAAAGTGTAGTGTCCCGGAAATCACAGATGCACAGGTAAAACCAGCCCTTTCAAAAGCCAAAAGCACAGCATCAATGGGGCCAGATGGTATCCCAGGCTGTGTCTTGCATGAACTACAGAATGAACTAACCCCCCCCACCTAAACATACTGTTCAACCTCAGCCTTTCCACAGGCTATGTGCCCACAGAATGGCACACAGCAACGGTTAATCCGCTACACAAAGTAGGGCCCACAACTGACCCTGGTAACTATCGCCCCAAAAGCCTGACTAGCCTGGCCTGCAAGGCTATGGAGCGCATCATCATGGAACTCATTAACAAAGACATTGGGAACCTCCAAACACTTGACTCGACCCAATTTGGCTTTGTTAAGGGCAGATCATGCCTACTAAACCTGGTTGACTTCTTTGAGACAGTCACCAAGGTCATAGATG